>NC_135013.1:39168470-39474816 GCF_051020955.1 Megalopta genalis
TCAAGGATTTCCTAGGAGCTAGTGGATTCTGGAAGGCCGTGGAGGGGGGAGAGGCAATCGGCGAACACCGTCGTAGAAGCAAGAGACTCTTGGTCCAGCTAATTTCTGTGAAACGTCTCGAGTAGGCGTGGCCTCGTTGCTCTTGGCTTAAAACGGGGCCAGGAGTTCTCTCTTCGAGGACACCCGAACGCGTCGTCGATTCCTCGATAATTTGCTTTCAAATCGAATAAAATAAACTATCGAATGGAGTGCGATGAATGGACGCCCCTAGGAAAACCGTCATCCCGTTCCCTTCGCAGGTAATGCTTTCCAGTGGGCGTGTCTTAGTTGCTTTCGATTTCTACGAAGGTAAATCCATGCCTACGACAGGTCTAGGTTCTCAAGAATCGAATCCCGAAGATCACGTTTAATGTCCACACCGAGGTTTTCTCGTTTCGTTAGAAGTCGGATTCCATTTCTCAATGAATGGGCGTGGCGTCGAAGCTCCGCTATCGACGCAAAGCCGCGGGCTACAGCTTTCGGGGATAGATCGGGGGGGACAAAGCTTTTCCTATCGAATACATTTCGAATGCAGATGGGCCTATTGCGGGATAGGCATCGGCAGGTAGACGCGACGTCGGAATCTGCTTCGGATCTCAGGTGAGGGATGTTGTATTCAGGCGAGACGGAGCCTCCCCTTCTTCGTCGAGCGAGTTTGCCTCTGGCCCGAGTTAAATACCTGACGCGATCGTCGGCGTCCCTCGGCTCGCATAAAATCCTATTTAGGGTTCGGGTTACGTCGCCGGCGAGGTTTTTCCGCGCGCGGTCGCCTATCTGTCCGCGAAAATCGAACCGCCACGCGAAGGACGCGTCCGCATCATCGGCGGAAAATCGTATCGTGCGTAACGAACGGGTTTTTCGCGAAAGCGTCGCACGACTGCTGCAAATAATACGCGGATCCGTCATTGACCTCGAAAATTCGCTCGGTTATTGCGTAAAATTTCTACGGAATTGGGAGGGCGCGGGCGGCGGAGCGCGCGCGCGGCGCGGTGCATACGCGTGCCTCGGTGTTCGACAAAAGTTTAAAGGGGATGATGCACCGCGATGCAAGCGGCCGAAAGCAACCGGAGCGCACTCGAAACCGTGGCCCGTGATCTCGTGGCAGCCGGTTACGGTGGGTACTCGAGCTTCAAGGGGAATTTAATTATCCCGCGCTTTTGATGCTATTATTTTGCACGATATTACACCGTAATTATCCCGCTGGTCTCAATGGGTCGGGATTAAAATCTCACGGACTTTTCTCCTCTGCTTTTTTTCTCTTTCCCTTTCTTCCTCGCCCGTCCCCTTATTTCCCCTATTTTCTTTTCTTTTCCTTTTCCGTTCTCGTTCTCCATTCTCGTTTTGTTCGAGTCTCTCTCTCCCATCCCATCCCATCCCATTCCATTCCATCCCATCCCTCCCCTTTCCGAGCCAAGGCTCGCCGCTCGTGTTCGAATGCTCGGCCAGCGCCGCATTACGATTTTAATTTCACCGGAGATTTTATCATTCCTCTCTCGCATTCGCGCACGTTCGCCGCCCTTGAAACGGTGCGCGGTCTCGCCGGGCACGCGTTTAATCCGTCGCCGTCGGAGCGGACGGGGACGCGATCACCAGCCCGATGAGACAACGGCGACGACGTCGACGACGACGATGACGACGAAGACAACGACGACGTTGTTTCTCCTTCTCGTTTCGGATTACCCACGGCCGCCACTCGAATTCGATGGAAAAGACGCGGGCGTCTATTCCCGGTGGCGCTCCTCTCCCTTTGTCCGGCCGCGCGAAATTTCCGAATCGGTTATTCGAGTCGCGCGCTCTCGGATTTCGGAGTCCAGAGACATCGTGAAACAATAGACGGGGCTCTAGGGTTCTCCGAGCGTCTCTGACGACGATTTCCAACGAGCGTCGTGCCGAATTTCCGCAGAAAACTGCACTTCCAGCGCTGATTGCGGAACGGCTCGACGAAGATCGAAATGCGGTTTCGAACGACCTGCACCCGCTCTCCATTGTCCTGGTCGGTGTTATACCAAATCTTGCATGCTCTGTTCTATTTGATAGTTAAATGGATGCTATTCAGAGTGGCGAACTTGATGCGAAGCAAAAGTTTGTTGCATCGATTGCAAGCGGATGCAGAGCGAACGCCTTCAAATTGTACGCCGGTGGAAAAAGAGGAGTTCTGTACCCTTAGACACCCGATCAAAATATAACTATCTAATTATTTATTTTATGCGCCAAATTTCACGTCAATGTTTAACCTTTTGCACTCGGAACCGTGACAATCCCGAGTCCAAAATATTAATTCTTTCCTACACTCTTCTATGACTTGATGCATTTTATACGTATGAAATTCTACCTTGCGATTCATAGATCGGTTATATTCCTTTAATAGTTTTTTAAATGCAATTACAGCGATTATAATATATTAATTATATATATAATAATAATATATATATATATATATATATATTATACAATATAATATATATTAATATAATAATATATAATAATAATTATATAATATAATTCTTGGCAGTGTCTCAGAGTCACCACGCAAATGCAAAGGGTTGAATAACGATAACAACGGAGAAGAGTATTGCTTCGATTTAAAAGACGCGAAGAACGTCCATGTTTAACGGATCATGTTTGAAACATCGAGAGAGCCTGACGCGATAAGGGCAAAAGGTTAAATGCAGAATGTCCTCCTAAACGCAGAAAATCTGCAATCGAGTGCCCTGAGCTTGCGTATAGGTGTCTCGTGGTCGATACTTCTCTGGTATCCACGAGCGGAACGGCGTTTCTCCTAGGCAACTCGATCGTTGCGCGTTCACCTTCAGGAAGTGCGACGTAATAATACGTCATAAAGCCGCGGGGCCGCGCATTTCTCTCCCTTTCTCCGGCCTCGGCCGACGAAAGGGAGAAGAGAGCGGCCGGACAGGCTCGGTTTCTACGGAATAAAAATCCGGCACGCGGATTCCAAGCGGGGACCGGACGCTCCGCGCACGCTCGTAGGCGGGACGGGGCCGGCAGGGCTGGGGCCGGGGCCGTCCCGGTGCCGATGCCGGGGAGAGGTTCAAGGACAGACTCGGCGAGAACGGCCCTTTTTCGGGGACCGAGGTACCAGGTAAAAGGAAGTCGGACACCCGGAGGACCGAACGGAATGACAAATGCCTGGGTGGACGGTGAAGGGAAAGGTGAAAGGAGCGGCGAGGACGGGGGACAGGAGAGGGCCCGCAGGCCCGCTGACCCTCTCTCTCTCTCTCTCTCTCTCTCTCTCTCTCTCTCTCTCTCTCTCTCTCTCTCTCTCTCTCTCTTTCCTTGGAATATGTAGAATTCAGGTGTGCCTAACCGCGAGAGATTGATATCGGCGGTTTTATCTTCCGAGAAAAATCGGAGCTCGATGCAACAGCCTAGCGCCGCAGCGTGAAATTTCCGTGGAAACGCGGCTGCACCCTGCGCTTTTTCTCGGGGGCCGGACCAGAATGATATTTACCCGATCTTGTAATGTCGCTGACAGAGAGGCAGAGAACCTGAAACTTGTCAGCTTCAGCCATCTGCTATTTCGAACACGTTGATCGCCGTGTCGGTCACATACGAGCGGGACAGAATCATAATGGCGTGTGTGACATTTTTGATGATTTTGATTTATGTCTTAACCCATGGCAGTCGGAAGATTTTTTTCTGACATAAGTGCCGACCAGCGGTAAATTTCGCCAAAATTGTGAATCTGTTGTACAAAGCTGAATTGGAATAATGCAAAGGGTTAAAACGTAGTCTGTGTCGACATAATGAACTTACTCTTTAGAAGAATCTTAAAAAGTCCAGTGAAATAAATTGCAGAGTTTCTATGAATGAAGTTAACTCTAAATGATCCTGTCATTAAATTTGGTCAATAAATAATACGCATGTTATTAAACAATAACACTGTTTGTTTATCGCAACGAAGAAAATGTCACGTCGCAACAATTCTAACGAATCGTTTTTCACTAAAATTTGAATGCTTACCCGAATCCATTTTTATTGTTATTACAATAATATACGAATTAACTGAATTCCACTATGATCTTTGGAACGCAGAAGAGTTCAAATACCATCCGCTATGATCAATTTGAACTCTCTAGTCAGTCCCGAACTCTCACCGTAGACCGCGTTGACAGGTCCGCGAGTGATTTGAAAAAAGTTAATTGCCAGAAGGTTGCAAATCGTCGAAGTTACCTCGCGATAAAGATCATCGAAGGTTGGCCAATCGTTTTGTACCGATTTCGTCACTGTGATGTTCGAGTTCCATTGGAGAACGGCGTTGCAGCCGTGGCACGGGGTCGTGCACAAAGTTGCAGTCCTCTAACTTTCTTAATCCTCGGAATATTTACAGGAAAGTTTGGTTAAAAGGTGCCGTAGGAACGGGGCTCCCAGCCCCGGCAACAAAAGATCGATGCTTTAAAGTTTCGAGAGCGGTGGGGTCTCTTAAAGGGCGACCGATAGGAGCTATCGAAGTTGGCCGGCGCGGCGCTGCCTGGCCCTTGGCTGTCCTTCGCCCCTGGTTTCTCGGCGTGTCCTTCGATTCGAGGATAAAGACCCGGGCAGACATCTAGGCGGCCCTAGACGGGCCATTGTGCCTAGCTCATTGTGTCCAGAGCATGTGTAGCATGAGCGTTCGTCGGGCAGGTACGGTCTAGAGGCGTTACCTCTCGGAGGCGTTCGGTTCCCACAGCCGGGTCGTTGGTCGGCGTCCATGCGCGAAAGGGTTAAACTGGTCGAAACACCGGCCCGAAGCCGAGAAAATGGTTTCGGGGAATTTCGGTGGTCGAAACGCTGGTTCTCCGGCCGCCGCGGCCGAACCATGGAGCGTGGTAAAAGGCAGGAGAGAGACCTGCGGAGAAGGTTCGTGCGGGACTCGGAGCTGACTCAACGCCGGAACAGCTGGTTGTAGAAGGGATGCGCGCACCCTAGTGTTGCGTATGTGCGTCTAATATCAGATCGGAGGTCCGGAGGCTGCAGGGACCGATCCTTCATGCTGTGCGTGAAACCGTCTGCACGCGGCTATCTTTAATGAATCCGCTCTGTTATCGATTTCTCGGGGAAGCTGCGGCCGACCATTTACGCTACTCGATGCTGTTCCGCACCGAATCCCGTCGATCCTCTTCGTGTTCTCGCGTAATTTTCTTCCGTCGACCCCACCCTCGGCCAGTTCTCGCCGCACTGTTTATCCCGTGCAAGGGAAATCGAGTTCCCAGATGAACGACAGCGACGTCGAGAAACCGACGGCGATTCCGTCGAATAAAATCAGACGGCAAATTGCATGGCACTTCATGGCTCTCCTCTCCCTCCCTCCCTCTCTCTCTCTCTCTCTCCCCCTCTCTCATTCCACCTCTCGCTCTCTCCTGCTCGTCGATAGCGAACTGGCGAGCACGTACACATTTTTCCGGGGTTAATTCGACGTCCGACCGCCTGGGTTCAGGGAGCGGTCCGCGAAACCCCACTGCACGAGGGAGAACCCTCGTATCCCTTCGACTATAGCGCTGTTTCTCTCTCTTAACCGTGACTCTCTCTCTCTCTCTCTCTCTCTCTCTCTCTCTCTCTCTCTCACTCTCATTCCAGCCCGCTCGTTCCCCCCCGGGTAAACGTTTCAGCACTGGGTAGGCTTAAGCATTGGCGTAGGGACCGGGGGAACAGGCCACGTCACCGTTTTGGAGCCCTGGTTTTTCGAAATTCGTGCTCGCTGCCCGAAACCATGGGATTCGAGATCGACGGAGAAAGATAAATACCGCTTTATCAAGATGCAATAAACCTTGGCGGTAATCGTATGGAAAGATTGTGGTCTACATTGGTACGCCAGAGAAGGTCTTCTTCGCTGATAGAGGGACCCTGCCATGTTGCTAGCGGTGTGGATCTAAGGAGGATCGTACGATTCCATTGCCGCCACTGAATTTTATTCATCGTCCGTGACTAGAGATTGATAGTTGTTGGTTTCGAGCTATGCGAATTTTTGTGCAGCCGGTGTTCTTGAACTCTGCCGATGTTTTTACCGTTCTCTATCTCATCTACTCATTTTTATCGTGAATATCCGCGCATAACGTCCGTGGTCTATTAATCATACGACGCTTGGAGCACTGTTTCGCAGATACGTGGATACCCTTTCACCCTTCCTACTAATCTGAATCCAGCGTAATAATACTTATTGTACTGTCGGCTGCGATACCGAATTCAGACGGAGAACGAACCGAAGCGGAATCCGTCTTGTTGTTTCTTCAACAGTTGTACAATTGTACGTGCCGGAGTTCAATGACAGACTATGAGAACGTTTCGACTTTATTCTTTGCACCAATCTAGTTTTAAATGGCGACCGTGGCAGCGCGATAGATTGGGTCCATTAACGGTCGAACTATACCGGGCACTGAAAGCGACTAGTTTGTTCTCCTTTTAAAAATAACTAGCCCACATTTATCAAGGTATTGTACGATTTTGGTTACAAAATACATACGAGTAGATATATCCAACGATCGCCTACGAAAGCATTTTTACGATCTCGATAATTGTGAAATAAAAGAAACTGCCATCTTGACGGGTTCGATATCGACGACTTTCTCGTTATACATTTTTGAACATATCCTTCGAAGGTCGGGTATTTTTGGCAGAATCAACTCCTCGTTCGGTTACGAATAAATTCCACTTTAAAATAATGTTAGCAGCTGTTCCCGTTTCTTCTTCCTTATCAGAAATGTACACCTCAACCGAGAACCGTCTCAGGGTTAACGATCGAGTTTATTACAGTCTGTTTTACGTGGAAACAGTTACAAAGTAGACTGCAGATCTTATGCATTCGCGACAAAATTAAATGAACGAAATACTAAACACTGAAACCTTAAGAAGAATATCGAAGCATTCTTTTATTATTTTCAATTTAATTCGATTCACCAAATACGGATATTACTCGCTTGTAATTTGAATTTAATTGTTATTTCTCGTATAGGAAATTACTAGAACAGCTAGCCAACGATACGGTCCAATAGAAAATCATTAGAATAAACGTGAATTCTCTTTGAAACAATTATTAACCCTTTGCTGTCGAGTGGCGACTCTAAGGCACCGCTAGAAATTGTCGTAGCACGTTCCAAAATAATGTTACCATAATAATAAAATTGGTTCCATTAAAAAAAAAAACTGTTAAAAGCGTAATTGTTGCGCGAGTCACAAAATTCAACTTCATACGTATAAGAAATGCACTAGGCCATACAAAATGGAAATATTTTGGATTTTTCGAGTTAATACAGCTCCGACTGCAAATGGTTAAAAGACAAAGGAGTCGTAAACATCGCGCCCGCGATGAAAATTTGCGGAGTTCAGGAATTAGCACTTACATCAGTTTCTCGAAGGATCCGCGCAGTAGAAACAGGTGTGGACCAGCCGTAAGTAGAATGGGAAGCAACGCGACGACCAGCGGCGAATTCCATCTCCCGCGTTGGAAAAACTGCAGCACGGCGCGTGCATTCGGTGGCTAGGTAACGCACGGTGCTGAAAACGTTTCGCAGGCTACGCCAGTGCGTGCGGTCGGTCCGGCGGTCTCGGGGCGCCTGTGCCTTCGGGTACGGTCCTGAGCCCGCCGCCTTTTTCTCCCCCCACCACTGGGCGGCGCTCCATGCGCGTCGGAGTCGGCGAGCGGGCTCGAGCTCAGTCTTCGTTGGATCGTCGCCGATTTAGTGTCGTTGGTTCGTGCGTTCGTTCGGCCGTTGTGCGTCGATTCGGCGTGGATTTTTTCGTTCGCCTCGCCTCACCTCGTTCTCCAAAGCCCCCGTTTCGTCGCTCCTCCCTCTTTCGTCCCTGTTTTTTTATTTTTGTTTCCTCCGCGATCGCGTCCGTCTCGCTCGCAGCCAACACAACGGAGAGAGAAAGAGAGAAAGATAGAGAGAGAGAGAGAAAGAAAGAGAGAGGCGAAGAAGAAAGAGCGCGTGCGAGAGAAAGAGAAAGAGAGAGAGATAGAGAACGAAAGCAAAGCAAGAAAGGTGGAAGGAAGATAGGCGAAAGAGAGGTCCCGGTGATCAAGTTTTCTATATGTTTCGTGCGCGTGCTGCGAGTTGTTCGTCGCGCGGCGGTTCGGACCAGTGGTGAAACACGGCCGCGAGCAACAGCAACAACGTCAACAACAAGAAGGAGATAGTCGTCGTGTGCTGTAGTGCGTGCGCGGAGTGTGCAATATTTAGTTGGTTAGCTGCGCCGAGGCTGCACCGACGGGGAACATCACGCGAGCAAACACGAGAGGCATCGTGACCCGTTCACCGGATACGTCGCGCGAGATATGGATTGGGCGGTGAAGGCTCGCCGAACGTAAGTCCCCTGGCACTCTAATTAACAGACCCACCCGGTTACGGCCGCCTCGTGCGGTGGCCGCCCTTCGATCGGCTATCGCCTCGCGTCCCGCGGAATCCTCGTCCGTAGGGGTATCGCTTCTTTTCAAACGCCCAGTGATCCTCGAATCTCTTCTTCGCTCCGAAAGTGTGGTGCAGGTACAGTGGCGCGCTATGCGCGTTCAGTTTAGTGTGCTTTGTCAACGGGCATCCCACAGGAATACAGTGCTGGTTCCAGGTGACACCGTCGCTTCGCGATAGTACCGCTGTCTGTACCCTGCGATTTGTGGATCGAACACTGTGATTCCCGATTGACACGGGAGCTCCATCTGGGGCTGGCCAAGTGGACCACCCAGGGTTTTAAGTGGCGGCCGCGTGTTTCCGAGTTCTCCCTGTTCTTGTACAGTGCGTTCGGATTAACGCTGGCTCGCTCCATGCCCCCGCGGAATTTGTTCGTTGTAATTTGTCGAGAACGACGCTGGACCAGGTACATGGCTCGTGGGATTGAATAATGGTGCGCCTACTCTGCGGCAAACGCGTACCATCCACTTCCATTCGCTCTTCCTCTCGGTGCCCAAATCTGCTGGCCGATCGGTCCGTCGAACTGGCTGTAGAATTTTGTTAATACGTGACCGCATTGTTGTTGCTCGAAGAAGCGACGCCACGCTGGGATTTCTCACTGTCGGGAGCTTCTCGGACGATCGAAGGTGCCACCTCGACGTTGTTACGAATACGACGTTTCTCTGTCCTGCTTTCAAGCAGAATCGGATCTCCTTGCCTGGCTCCGAATGCTTCAAAGTGTTCCAGTCAATTTTATGCGGCACCTTTGTAAAGGTCCCGGCCACACGACAACGACAGTTGCACCGTGAACAAAAACAATGCTCTTAAAAGTGTCGCGAGCACGACCGTTCCTTTAACTTTATTCAAACTTCCGAGTCTCTTCTTTGCCTGGACCTAAATGCTTCAAAGTGTTCCAGTCTATTTATACGGCAGCTGTATAAAGGTCTCGCTGTGACGCCAATGGAATCGAATGAGATGCTTTTAGAATTGCTGCGAATATGAAGTTCCTCCGACTCCTTTTGACCTTTCGGGGTCTCGCGGGCGAAGCAAATACTTCAAAGACTCCTGGTGTCAATGTTTCACAGTTCCTTTGGAAAGACGTCGTCGCGACACCTACGTTCCCCGACGAAGTGGCACCATTTCAGAGTCGATTAGGCGAATTCGTCTCTAGAAATTCACTGCGTATCCAGCGCCGGTGATAGAACCGAGAACGAATGCCTTATCGATGCCGCAAGCCCGCGTATTCGGAGCGGCGAAATAATATTTGAGCCGATAGTGTATCAAGCTTTCGGGAAGCGGATGCGGGTGACCATAGACCCGGCGGTATCTTCGGATAGGACCTCTTGCCCGCAGCGAGGAACGATTTTCGAAATCCGCGCAGTGTCTCTGCACAGGATCATCTCTGCCGTGTATCATCGCGCCGGATCGGATCGGATCGGATCGGAACGGCCGCGCCGACTCGCCCGGAATCGAGCCGAGTCGGCTGTTTTAGCGGCGTGTTCGAGACGGACTATCGAGTCCCCGCGACGTCACTCTTGCTCGCGTCTCGAGGTCAGTGTTGTTTGCCCAGCCGTCTCGTCGCGACGTATATAAATATGGCATCTATGCAAGCCTCGAGCGCCGATACGCGAGGATAAGCGACAAGGGAGAGAAAGAGAGAGAAGGAGAGAGGGAACATGTTTCGCGAGCTACCCGGGACATAACGCAGGCCTGCCTGCCCCGTGGGAAAACCGCTGCTCGAACCCGCGACGGGTTCACCTCACCGTGAACGCGTTCCGCGGAAGCGCGCCTACCCGCTCGAAACGCGCCTCCATATTTGAATTTCACGAGTTCTCGAAGTGTCGGGTTGTTGGCCGAGCTTTCGTCTGTCGGGGCTGTTCCCTCTGTTCATCGACGTCTTGTCTCGCCTGCCGCGGCCAAAGGAGCCCCGTAGTTTAGCGAACGATGCTGCAACCGCGGCGTCATTCTTCGACGTCCATTCACCGGAGCTCTATTAAACGCAGCCTTCTTCGAGCCATCTGACAGCCGAATGCGCTCTTCGACGTCGACGAGCGGTCCGCGTCTCTTTCTCTCTCTCTCTACGGGCTCTCTTGTCTCCCAGGATATTTTTTAGCGGTTCGGGACTCTTTTCTGCCGACGCTGAAAACCCTTCGAGCTTGAAAAGACGATAGCCTTGCCCTCGCATGTACCTTCGGCGACCTCGGGGTCTCTCTGTTTTCGGGGCTCGTCGTGGTCTTCTACCTTTCACACCTGCGCTACCATCCAGCTGGAAATGATCATTCCTTAATCGACGTTGGATCGATGTTGGAGCCACTCGTACGTTAGAGTTCGCCGTTGGCATACTCTGGAAACAGCTGTGCTTGCAAACTGTGCGCCCCAATTCGATTAGTCGTTGTCGAGCGTTGTTTAATCTTCTGAAAAATTCGTGGAGATATTGAAAATGACGTTCGCTTGCGCAAGGTTCTCCTCTCTCAAGAAAATCAATTTGAACAGACAGTCGCCACCATCCGATGGCACGTAGCATTCGTAATCATTTTGCGATTCCTCGTTCACCGCGCCAAACGCTTCAGGACGAGCTTCACGCTGTGAAACGGATATTTTGGAAACACGTAGATATACGAGGTATAATTCTTCCCAATTTCCCTTCAGCTTGTAAACAAAAATGAACAATTTTGGAAAAGAAGATACGATTACTCGAGCCTTGCACTTCGTTTTTATAATTACTGACAATCGGCAACTGTAAAAATGAGCCGCGAGGCTCGAACAATCGCATCTCCTCTTCCAAAATCGTTCATTTTTGTTTACAAGCCGAAGGAAAATTACGGAGAATTTACTGTAATCGGCAACTAGGCATAATGCATGGGTTCCAGAAGCGATCGTGCTCCAAGTTCTCCAGACACTCGATAATCTCGGTTCTGCTCTCACGTGATCTAGAGAACGTCAAGTTGAGCGCCGCCGTGCAATGGTGGAGAAACCCCGAGAAAGTGATCTTCCGGGGAAACCTATCATCCACCGCTTTTATGTAATTGTTAGACTGCGGTTTGCATGCATTTACGACAGAAGCGAGTAAGGTCGAATACAACGCGTTAAATGCAAGACAAAAATCCAGCAATGCCGTTCGATAATTTTCAGCCGATTAAAAACATTGAGAACGGAAATCAATTTGTATTCGAGTTCTGTTTGTTGCAACCGAGGTGCAGCGTTCTTATTTGGCATAAAGATCGTCAGTCTAATCGTAGTATGAACCCTCACGTAGGCGAGGAGACGTCGAAACGTTCGGATTACGACCGTACATCCGATGCACGACCGTCGTTCCTTTCGTTGACCCAGTTTCGTACATTGGGCCTGCTTCAGCCGATTGTTCTTGCGCCCTAGAAGAAACAAGGTCCGACGAAGGATCCGGAGTTTGGCTTTGAGGGTGGACAAAGGCAGCTTACTTTTTCTCTTCCATTACGGAGTGATCTGTCCAATTTGCTTCAGTCTGTTCCTCCCACTTTTTTTTCGTTGTAGTTGGCCGTTCGGTCGATATCTCTCCTCGGTTTTCCGGGTTCCTGCCTCCGTTGCGGCGCGACGCGCTTCTTTCTGTCGGTCATGTAGTGACAAAATTGAAAGTAACGCGAAATTGTGGCAAGCGATGTCAGAAGGACGGATGTATCTTCGACAGGGTCCGCAAGATAACCTTGTCGATGGGTCCTCTATCGGATGCAGGGCGAAAGGCTCGCTTTCTTCATTCCTGCATCTTCACTGTTGAAATAGAGATTGTCCCCACCTGTACTAATCGCGTCATCTAGTTATAATTAAGCGAAACCTAATGTATCACTGTCGCTCTTCGTGCTCAAACAGTCAGTGCGTAAACACGTACGTGTTATCAGAGTGTAATTGTATACGGAGTGGGTGAAAAATCGTGGTACAACCGGCCAGGAGATGATCCTACATGAGGAAATAAGTCGAAAAAAACGAGTGACATTTTTTCATTTAAGCCTGCATTTTCGAGAAAAATGAGCTTAAAGATCCGTCAGGTGTGCGTCGCTTGTAGTATGACGAGAAGTAGAATTGGTATGCGATGGTCAGACGCGCCATTTCGTTCCTATTCAACAGTATTAGCTTTTCACCCTATTTTTTTCTCGAAAACGGAGGCTTAAACGAAAAAATGTTATCCTTTCTTCTCGATTTATTTTTGCGTGTGGAATCATCCCCACGTCCGCTTGCACCATGATCTTTCACCCATCCTGTTTTTCAGTCCAGACACACAAAGTGAGTTAACACTTTATCGACCGCTAGCCTATTTATCGGCTTTTCGATTGCCAATGCTTATCGACCGATAGCCTATTAATCGACTTTTAGCTATCGACGGTTTTCGCTTCTTTACTGTTTTGTTAGTAGCTGACCTCCCCATATCCTTATGAATTATAATTATAATAATTATATTATTATTTATTATTATTTTTAAAGGAATAAGCACAACACAATGAATAGCGAAAATTTAGCCGGTACTGGGAGCAAATGCGCGCGCGACTAAGCCAGTCCTTACTGAGTGGCAGCCTCAACCACGACCGGACGATAAAGTGTTAATTTATCGTAAAATTACAACATTTACAATGCCGCAAAGCCACTTCGTATTCGATTACAACAGCGCAGCTTCTGTTACGTCAATCCTCTTACGCTCTCATAGTCGTTCGAACTTGAAAACTCCGAGGCAAAAGGATTACCCGGTCGAAATCCAGGCCGCTTATCAACCGCGCCGGTATCTCGACGTTCGCGAGTGCCTGTTCGACAAACAACGTTGTCGGAATGACGTTCCGTTTCTGCACCGGCTCGTTCGCAAACAATGCATCGCATAATGGCGCGGTGCACGGTGCACCCGATAAAAATGCGTCCCGATCGATCCTCGGATCGGATAGCGCCGACTCCGCGGGATTTTTCGGAGCAGCCAGCGTCGACAATCGTCGTCGACGACCGTCCCGAGTCTCGAGGGCCGCGTGCAGGAGTCGTTTCTTCTGAATCGACGCGTAACTCGTCGCGTCCCCCGCCCCGACGGCGATCCGATCCACGCTGATTCGACGCGTACGATCGCTCGCATAGATCGTGGCCGAGCCGAGCCGAGCCGAGTCTCCTTTCTCTCATTCATTATTCCCTTTAATTCCCAGCGTCGGTGTTGCGTAACCCCCTCGCAACTCCCCGACAATGTCGCGGCGGCCGAAGGACAACGAAGAGGCACGTTCGCCGATCGTCTAACAAGTCGAACATTGTTCCCGTGGGCGCGTCGGAGGACGATTTCGAAGCCTGAGAGCCGCGGGATCGCCGAGCGTCGGCATTCTTGCCGGCAGAGCAGCCAGTTAGGCTCGCGGAACAGCTGCGCGTTGTTTAACGACACAACATCGCGTCTGATAAACGTCCAGCATATGTGCGATCCCATGCTAGGATAAACCGTAGGACACGTTCCGACGAGTTCCAGGGAGTCACTGTTCCGACTCCTCCAACTCTAGCCGAGACGATCTTTTCAATTTTGCAACTTGCAAGTGTTTTTTTTTAATTGTTTATACTCTCGCAGTACTGGCGGTTGAGCGTTCGCGCGGAGCCCCATAATTGGGTCGTTGTACAGGGTGTCCAAAAAGGTTGGGACCAAACTTAGACAACGTGTTATTGTGGTTAAATAGATAAAAAAAGTTCATATAAACTTATGTCTGAAAATACTTTATTGAAAAGATGTAATCTAGATCATCTGACCTAATGCCTCTCGACTTCTATTTATTGGGTCAAGCAAAAGAGTTGGTTTATAAAAATACGATAGAAACAGAAGATCAACTTGCGCGGAATGTATTCAAAATGCATTTACTATTATTTCCAATATAAATGGAATATTTGAAAGAGTTCGACAATCATTAATTCGACGAATGGAAGCCTGCATTCTTGCAGAAGGAGAAATTTTCGAATTTCTTATAACTGTCACAATAAATTATAAATGTATATGAACTTTCTTCGTTTATTTTACCTCGGTAGCACCTAGTCTAAGCTTGGTCCCAACCTTTTTGGACACCCTGTATACACAAACATTCTGAACTAAAATTTTGTTGTTACCATCATCATTACTGTTATTACTATTATTATTACTATTATTGTTACTATTGTTATTATTGCATCAAGCGTAAAACGGTCAAGTCAGGCCTCGAGCTCTGGGTTCTTTCGAGCCCAGATGTGTTGGTTAAAAGGTGCATAGACACTTTTCTGAGCGACTGTAGGTTCAGGTCAGATTGTCACGTTCACGGTCGTCGTTCCAAGGAACAGGTCGTACTATAACAATCGCGATGCATTCGGTATAATTGCTTTGGATTTGTGCAGCTACTTTGTGGGCCACATTGTGCAAGAAAAAATATTGTGCAGGAATTTGGAATTCTTGGAGAGAGGTCAGACTGTCGGGACTAGGGGTGCATCCATCGAGCGATACGGTGTCCCACAGACGACGGCAAGGTTGCAGATAGGTTTCCGCAGCTGGTACGTTCTTTGTGAGATTCTTTGTGGCATTGGTTTTCTTCGGTTAATGGAGAAATAGGAGAAGAAATGGTCGTTTAAAGGTTGCCGCCGGGCCCCCGAATAGGTTTTCAAGGAAAATATACGACCGGAGCGATGCCGATACCTGGGACAGGAAGGACAATCGGTGGGGATGTGCCACGGCTTTTGTCGTGACGAGGGTAGATTATGCTGCGGTTTCTTGGTGGCGCTTTGCCACCGTGAAAGAAATCAATGAATCGTTCCATCTTTCGCCGCGTAAATTTCCCGTGGCCGGTTCAATCGCGGGAAGAGCAAGTTTGCCTGGCTGAGAGGATTGGTTGGCTGTAAAGTACAAGGGAGAGAGAACGGAGCACTGACGAGTGACGAGGGCTCGCTGGGTGGAACGACCTCCGCGTTCGGTCAGTGGCGTAGCCATCGGAACATGGCCATCCTCCCGACAATTTTACAGAAGTCCCAGCGAACTCTCTTCCAACGAACCGCCGTGGATTTTCTTACCGGCTCGGTGCTAATCAAACTCTTATCGTTAGCCCAGTCCCCGCGGCGAGCCGATGTCGGCTGGCCGTCGTTGTCGTAACTATCGCCATAAAGACGGGGAACACCGTGCCATCAAACTATCTGGGCGTTCTTAGCTCGTAATCGCGCACGGACATCTCGCACCAATTTCTTTCGCTCCGTTCGCCGGTCCTCTCTCGATGTAGAAGTCGTCTCGTTGACGCGTTAGCGTTGTTTATTTTCTGCGGTGGAGCAACGGGAGGAGGGTGGCAAACACAAGTGGGCACCCTTTAACCCTTTCGCTACGGCGGTTCAGTCCGCATAGTTATAATTTCTGCATAAGATATAAAGTTATTTAATAGGTAAAAAAAGTTTCATTAACAATGGAAAAAGTGAAGAAATAATATATAATATACAGTAATAAAATAAAACATAATATTCATAATACAAAACATAATACATAATAATTAGTCCTAAAGTTAGTACTTTCGATTTTCTATCCCTTTATGACATGTAACACAATAATAATGGGAAATGCAGGTAGAACAAATATAACTTGAATGGTGTGTCGTTTATTTCGGACTGTCGTTTGTTTGTTTCGTCAAAAGATTCACGCAATAGTAACAAGAGGCGGTGCAGTCCAAAAATTAGGTCGCGATATAACCAGCATGTCGGATATATCCGGCGTTCGTCCCCAGAGGGCGATCACGTGGATGTCGGATATATCCGGCGTTCGGCTCCGCGAGTGTTCATATGGATGACGGATATATCCGTCGTTCGGAGCGAAAGGGTTAAAACGGCATAACTTCTTAAAGGTCCAGAGGTCGCTCGAACGGAGTCGTTTCAGACTTTAAAGCGATCTCCCTGCTTCTTCGGGAAAATTGTGCTCTCTGGCCGCCGATTAAATTCGAAAGGCGTCGCTCGGAGGATCCCATAGAATACGGCCGGTGGTAGATTTCGGTTTCGTGCCCCTCGTGACTCGGAAGTGGCGAGCCGAGGCTCGAAAATTCGCGGCCGGCTCCCGATATCGAGCGTTCACTTTGTATTCAGCGACGGCACTTCCTGAATATGATAATACTCGGCCGGGAACGGTAATATTCGGCGAGTCCGTCGACAGGACAATGGTCCTCGAGGTACAAGCGTGACTGGCATAACGCGATCTCGGCTAACAGATCCATTTCCTCGAAGAAGCTCCGAACCGACGCGACCGCCCGAATTGACGGGTTATCGGTTATTCCAGCGGCGAGCGAAGCCTTTGTCCGTCCGCGCAGGGAAGCTCGCACTTTTCCGAGCCTTTCGAAATTTCGCGTGGAGCCCCAGAGAGGCGCCAGCCTGGATACAACGTGCCCGTTACAGTTCCCTTCCCCAAGGGCCTGTTCTCCGTTTCCACGGTGCTCGGCGCGAGACCTGCACCTGCGAGCACCTGTTCCCGCTCCGAACGCTCGCCGACGATCCTTGCAAAACGCGTGCGTTTTTTTCCCAATCGTTCCGAGTTCCAGAGCATTGCGCCGATAGCTCGCGGACGGTGTATCGTTCGATCGGGAATCGCGTAATCCGTCCGTTCGACGCGTGCAGTATCGGAGCGCAACTGCAACCTGCATTCCTGAAATTTTCTTTCGGCGCGCTCGTCATGCGCCGACTATTTCACCTATTGGCAGTTTTATAGGATTGTAATTTCGAGGATGCAATATGTTCTTCGAAACGAGCCGCGATTCGCATCGCGAGGGAATGACCTCATTGTCGATCGTTTTCTATTGCATTGTCCGAAGCGGTACGTGCCTGATGCCACTTTATCAATTATCACACCGATAGATTGTTTCTTTTTTGCTCTGATAAATAGATTGCAGATCTTTCTATTTTTAAATACGAGATTGATCTACAAGGTCGCAGAATGCAGGAGTGAAACAGACACTTCATTCTATTTCTAATAATTTTAATAATTAATTAATATTCTTATCAATTAATATATTCCTGTCGTAAAGCGATGAAATCTGTTGTCCAGCGATGAACGGACTCGGTATTTTTCTACGATGAAGTTTTATTCTCCGTAAAGTTGTTCCAATCTAAATCAATCACGAAAGCCAGTGCAATGCGAAATGCATATCTTGATCCGACTTGTGCCAGCATAAGGGTTAAAAATTCGTCGAGCAAACATGATGGACAGTTTCGTAAACGGAGTTAAATATCGCCGTTCGAACGTTCCACGGAATCGTCAACCTTCGCTTTTCGTTTTCGGTGTCCATTTAAAAATTCACCTGTGGCGAAAACAAATGGCGGCCGAAGTCGCCGGGGTTCATGGTTGGTCCTCCGACGTGAAATTCGTGCACAGCTGAGGGGGTGTATCGTTACCGTCCCTTCCCTACAGCCGGTGCTTCGCGAAGACCTCGTCTCGAAATACACACCCGGCCGGTGTCGTGCGCGTTACACCACGTGTTGTATGGCACTGTTCTTTGGTAACGGAACACCCGTCGAATGGGAACTAGAGGAGTGAACGAGAGAGAGAGAGAGAGAGAGAGAGAGAGAGAGAATCGTGGGGGATGTTGGGAGAAGAGAGTGAGAGAGAGAGAGAGAGGTGCGTTCCCCTTTCCATCGTGGTCGCTCTCCCGGTGCGGCTCGTTTTTTCCCTCTCCCTCTTCCCCGTTTTTCGTCGTGGCGTCGTTAATTCCGGAATTTCTAAAGCGCAGAGGAAAAGAACACTCTCCCGCAGAGGGACAAGTGCTCTTCTGCTTTTCGAGAAAACATCGCCGCGCACCGGCGTCCTAAATTCGAGCGCTGCGGCCACTTTTGCCTCCCTCAAAGCGCCGAAATTAATTGAACCCCGGCCTGCGGCCGCGAGCATACTCTCCACTCGATTGCTATTCGCTCTCCTGCGCTGGCTGGACCACCGAGTGGATGGATAGTCTCGATCACTATTGCGATCGGCTCGATCGGAGCGTTCCTGGCGCGCGAATTCTAGAAACGGTCCTCGAAAAGCATCCTCCCTCTACAGCACTCGGTTCTTGGAAGTACGGGAAACTCTGCAGAATCAATGTAATTCGATTTCGTACGCGAACATCATTTTTTGAGCTTGATACATTTCGCGCGGGTCGCAGATCGAGCTTCACTAGCGTCTGTGAATTTTGATAAAATTCGCTTTTCGAAAAACATTTAAAATTGCAGAACTGACAAAAAAATTTTGGCAACAAGCATATGACGAGGATTTGTATGATTTCGCAGAGGGATTCTTTCGAACGTATAACGAAACGAATGAAAATTAAATTTTCCATAAGGGTATTAATAGCTCTCCCGCATATGGTGTGTTGAAATATCCACGCGAGCGATTTCTGAATCGATGTATTCACGGCGTCGCATTCATGGATGCTGAAATGTTAATAACACGTTCATGCGCGTGCCCGAAATACTCCTGTAAAGCGCAATTATTTATCTGACATATGACGGAAAGCTAACAGCCAAAATAGAACATGCGATTGTTGATTTCGAACGATCATAACTTCGGAACGAATGCAGGAGCATAGAAAGTAAAAGAGAACGTAAAAAGAGGCTGTCAAAAATCTCTGCCGCTTGTGTATTTTATTGTCGCGTCGGTTTGATATCAATGGTCCAATTAAGTTTGAAAGAGGGAGGGGATAGGGGGGTACACGAGGGGGTAGAATGAAACTAGAGCGAGGGCCGGCGCGGAAAAAGTAGGGTGTCGAGTCCGATATTTGCCGTCCCGGTGGCAGCAGACGAGTAGAATTCCTCTGAAAAGTCCGGTGCACGCGGTCGCGACGAAAGAAACGCGACAATTCTCGGCCGTGTGGCGACTTTCTCTTTTCCTTTGTCACGGAACGGGATCGGTCGGCGTAAAACAAGGCGCGTCGAACATATGGTTCGTGTCGGGGTAGCGTCGACACACGAGCCCAGACCACAGCTGCGTGGCTTATCTCGTGGAACTCGTGCGTGTAGGGTCTCTCCATTCCGGAGCGTTCTATCCGCTCGGTTACAATCTTCCTCTCCACAATTTTTCGAATCTCTAGAGTTTGATCTTCGATCGGTTCCGATAGAGAGTGCCCCAACCTTCGCGACAGCCTGCGGCGCAGAAAGGTTGACCTCTCGCCTGGGGACTCGTTTCGCGAACGAGCCTTTGCAGAGAATCTTTAAAGAGTTCGAGCAACCCGATCGGGAGCTCGCGAAAATCTGTGCTGCGATGCGCGAAGGCTAGAGGTCGATCTCCGGCGGTCCAAAGTTCACGGAATTCGACGGAAACTCTCGAGACGAGCTCTTGTATAGTGTCGCGACGCGATGCAACGGGGGGGACGGAGGTAGCTCGAGTTCTATGCCCGCGAATTGACACGTAGGATCTATTGAACGCTATGCAAGAGACACACGTGGAATGACTGCTCTTCTATTTTTTTTCTTTCAGACTGGACCGTATCGTAACGAGCAAAAATGAAGACACGAGGTACACAGACCCCTTAGTCTAAACCGCCGTGCTCGTCCGCTTGCTCCCGAGCGGAGTCTCGAAACTCGATCTCTCTCGTAATCGGGAGCGTCCAATTCTTATTTTCTGAAAACTAACTCCTCTAGACTGCGGATCTTCGCGCGATATGGAAGACCTCGCGAATCGATTGTGAGAAACGTTTCCGCTGTTCCACGAATTTTCGGCAGAACGCGTCAAATCCGCAGTCTTACCCATCGGCGAAGCCCCGAAGTGCCGCGAACGGCCGACCGAAACCATTGACGGTTCCACGGAAAACTTTGGAGCCCCGCGGAGCCGGGGTGTAACACGTGTGTAACTTCCCGGAGCGGGATTCGAATTCCGGCGAGAGCTGGCCCGGCTCGAATCTCGGTCAGTGCTTGCGATTAGTTAACCTCCGTCTACGAGAATTGTATCCGTCGGGCGGCAGGAAATCGAAGTTGGAAGGACGAGAGAAAGACCGGCGGAGGGAGGAGGGAATTAGACGATGCGGCTGTGGGCGTCGGTTTATATTTATGCGCGAAAATAGCGGCGCTAACGGCGTCGCTCGCGCGCGCGCCCCGTCGAGCGTCAAGCGGGCTTAGTCGAAGCCGAGCGCGCTCTTAGACCGTGTCGTCATCGAGCAGCAGCTGTTTTCATTCAGCCTCGCCCTTCTTAGTTGGCGACTTCCTTTGCAGCACTTTTAATTAACGTGCACGAGGCACGCTCTCCTCCGGCTCTCTCGCCCCACTTTTCCTCTCTCTCTCTCTCTCTCTCTCTCTCTCTCTCTCTCTCTCTCTCTCTCCCTCTTCTCCGACCACAGCGTCGTTTAACTCTCTATCTCTTTCAATCCCTCTTTCCCCTTCCTCTCGACGCGCCCTCACGGATCTTCTTTTTTCACCGACGCTCCCCCGGCCTTCTCCACCCTTTCTCGTCGCCGCGATTCTCTCGACTCTTTATTTCCTGCCCCGAAAGGGCGTCCCGACGCAACCTCCGCTCCACGCGAGCCGGATTATCGAAATGGTTGCGCAACGACTTCGGGCTACTCGTCTTCGATTCGCACCGCCCTGCCCAGAGACAAAGGATTTCGCAAAACGCAAACACCGAGGCTCCCGCAAAGTGGAGAACCCTGTTACCGCGCGGCTCTCGGCCTTCGACGGAGCTAATTATTTACCGAAGGCTGCCGCGCGCACGCACTCGCTCCTCGATCGCAGAGTCAACAGCCGGTCGGACGAAATATTGAACTTAGTCGCGACAACCAGCTCCGAAGAGCAGTCTGTCCGCCCTTCGAGGGTCCGCCGTTCTCGGAACCCGGCTGTAAAGATTTATCCGAGTGCCGTCGTCTTCGTTTTCTCTCGTTCACGAATTATTTAAGCATCGGCCAGCTCCGACAGCAACAGCTGTAAAGCGGATGTGGTAAAATGATTGAAAACTAAACCAGCTCCGACGAGATCACCCGAGGATGCAATTATCGAGTACCCACTGTGGGCAGAGTTAAGACGTCTTCGTCGGAAGATCGTTCGAATCTGCTTCTCGAATCGATCAACAAGTTTGCTATTACGGATCGGTGGAAATCCTGCGCCTCGTGTACCATGCACGCCAATTTGCCTGTTTATGGCAGCCGCTGCAAGCGCCGGTCATTCCCACGGAGAGACGAGAACAGGATGAAAGGAAACTGAACGAGCCTCTTCCCCGGTTTCATTCAACTTTCGCAAACTAGCGTTAAATAGAGCGCTCGCTCGCGTTCTTTCTCGGTCCCCGCTCCATCGGCCGGACGGGGAGGGGGTCCGGGTTATTAATGACATAATTCCTGACACAATATCCTACATCGCGCTTGAGAAGCGTTCGTTAAGGTCTCAGCCAGTCGCCGGTTAATTAAAGTCAGCCCCTCGGCCCTGGGGTCCGCGTTAATTGCGCGCCACTCGGGGAACCGAAGCGTCTCGTCTCGTCGCTTCGCTTCTCGTCGCATTTCGTCTTGTCTCGTCTCGTCTTGTCCGAAGCCGGCAAGAGATAGCTACTTAACCCTTTAACGCGCAAATATTTTCGTCTATATGCGCCATTCCGGAACTGGAAATCAATTTTTAAACTGGTCTCAGCTTGACTGTCAAAGGAACATTGACGTCGTCCGTTCCCGTCGTGTTTGGGAGCTCCGCGGTACGCGAAGAAAGCGAAACATAGTTTCGAATTTAACACTTCGACTGCCACGTCGGCCGCATGTGGCTGACGGAATTATTTCGAATAGATTGTTGCGTTGATCTATCAACTCTTTGCAATCGGAGCCAACTCGAAATCCAAAATAATTTTTCTATAGTATTCATATAATCTAGTGCTTTTCAAGCGTATGTAATTGAATATTGCGACACGTGCAACGCTTACATTTTTAACAGTATTTTAAGTATAAACAAATTTGACAATATTAAAATTATTTTGAAACCTGATATGACGATTTTTAGTGGTCAGAATCGCCATTCGCCTGCAAAGGGTTAAATCTCCTTGATTTTGTTGGGATCCGGGGAATATAAGGATATTGAAAAATTAATCGATGCGATTAATTATTAGATTATTAAATTAATAATTAATTTTTCAATTTTAATTTGGTTCAGCGATATGCTTTAATTTTAGGAAATTTTTGAAGTTATTGGTGCGGCAATCAACGCGTCAATAAAGCTTCAGAACTGTGCTTTGTTATTTTAGTGCGATCATGTGCTCTTTCGTGGTTTCTCCAAGGATACGTCGTTTAATGGGCTCGAGATGGGGGCGAATCCTCTATATTTTCCAGGATCTACCAGAGTCTTTCGAAGCAACGTGGCATCCCGTCTCCAAGCGTTTCCTTCGAGTTTTCGCGAATTCTCGTGCTTTCTTGCGGTTCACCGCGGATCGTCGAACGATTTGCCCTTGCAAAGTGCTGTTCCTTCTCGGAGAGAGCAGCGTCGGCGAGAGGAGGCTGCTCGTTTGCGAAAGACGCTGGTCCGAGCCGTTATCTCGCGGGCTTTACGGCCAATGAGGGACCTCGAAGCGCATTCCTAACGAGCCCTAATTGGAAGCCTGGACCCTGTCGGCCCCGTCCGTTTAGATGGCTCGAGTGCCAACCTCTCCCTCGCTCTCTCTCTCTTTCTCTCTCTCCCGCTCTCTTCGTCATCTTCCTCGCCTTTCGTTTCTTTTTTCGGTCTCCGCGCTGAAAGAGCCGCGCGTTCGGCTCGATTTTCCGCGAATAGATTTTACGTAACGCTCGCGAGAACGTTCGGCACGTTCCGAACCCTCTTCTTCCTCCTCGCCGGCGAAATTTATCGATCCATTGGCGCCGAAAGCCCGTCTTCCGGTTCGAAACAAATGGCGGCAATTCCACGCGAATTTAAATACAATCGCAGCCGGTGGCAAACGAACGACGCGCCGGTCTGCGTGTCTGCTTTTGCTTCGGCACCGCGAGCCGCCGCGATAAATTTCATGTTTGTTTTGCTCCCGAACCCGGCTCGCCGCGCGTCGGGAGGAGTTCCGTCGCTTCTCGGTGACCCAGTGCGCACCGGATGCGAGATAAAGCTGCGGAGCATCCGCGTCGAAGCGGGAATATCGACTGAGCTCTTCTCTTGCTGGGAGCAGGGGGCGTCTGCGAGTTCGCGGGCCTCGAGGTCGTCGAGCGGAACTAGACCAACGCTTGCTGCTTTCTTCCCTCTTCTTTGCACCCTTCCGCCATTGTAGTTCTGACCGTTCTTCTGGATACAGTCCAGCCTCGGCGCGGACCCGCTGTTTCATCGCCGACACGATTTTCGACGTGTAGACGGACGAAATTGTTTCTTCGGCATCTTAGACACTTCGGCAATGAAAGGAATCGTTTATTCTATTGGCCAACCCGCGTACGTTCGTCGGGAACAGTTACATGAATGATTCTTGATCCATTTTTATTCTTAAAACGCTTTAATGTACCGGAAGCCTGTTAATAAGCTTTACAACGACCGAACTGTGGCTAAACGGAGCACGATAATCTTGTTTAAAATTGCAATTTCAAAAGGTCTTGATACGTTATATTAACCCAAGAAAGATAACCTACGTCGCAGAGGCGCCTGCGAAGACTGTTGATTTTTGTTAATTTTTCATAGAGGTCTAGTGATTTAAGTTTAAAATTCCTTAAAATATAAAAAAATATAATATAAATGCATTTTATTTTTACAATAATGCCAAACCTTTAAAATGACTAGATTAACTTAAATAAATATCCATTGTTAGTATAAAATTGACGCCTTAGAAAAGCATGCGCCTCTGAAGCGTATGGTTATCTTTTACGTACGTTGTCATATGGTTATCTTTCTAGGGTTAACACGGCAACCTCGAAAGTTTCACGAGGCGGCTGTAATTCGTTCCGTGAAACCAAAATTCAAGGCTCTCTCTCGTACCTCGTAGATTAATCTGCGCTGTGTATCACCTGCCATTTCGTAAAAGAGTGAAACGTACTAAACGCGATACACTACGTGGAAGACACATAATAATACGCGTAGCGCACTCTCCACTCTCCTACGACACGGTCGGGGCATGCTAAGCGAAACGTAGAAACAATGCAAAATGCGAGAGCGTGTTCCTTGTTACACGGGGACAGGCTAAGGTTAGTTAATCGTGCTATTTAGAAGCCGTGTTACGAAGACAAATTAAGCGAGTTGGAATATGACGTTACAGAAGGACTGTCGCAATATTTGCGTCGCGTTACATCGAAGCACATAGCCGTTACATAGCCGTGTTTTCACGCGCTATGGAAAATTGCACAAAAGCTCCATTGTATCGTCCCGAAACACGAAAGAAACGGTCTACAGTAATTTCTCCCTAATTCGCGCTCGGATTGCGCACAAAAATGGACGATTATTCGAGCCTTGCGTCTCGTTTTTATCTATATTATTCTCATTGTTTACGATCGGTAACTATAAAAACGTACCGCAAGGCTCGAATAATCGTATCTCGTCTTCCCAAATTGTCCATTTTTTTGCGCGATCTCAGTGCGAATTAGGGAAAAATTACTGTATCTCGGACATCGTGGAGAATCGACGGATCCACAACTGGGAACAGCCCCCCCCCCCCGAAATCAATTCCTCCGTCTTATCTTGTTCGAAGGGCAGCAACCCCGGTAATTATCTTTCCAATTACGGTTGCGGAGTCGCAACAAATCGTGTCGAGCTTGGGTCACGTACGAGCTGGTCTCGTATCAGAGGAAAGTCGCGGCACGTCGATACACGGGACATAAATAAAGTTGCGGCGCGTGGTCGCGGGGAAAACGGATTGCTCTCGTTTTGCAAATAGCCGGTCGTCGTCCGCGTTTCGAACGTTTCCCGGCGTTGGCGACGGAAAAAGACGAAAAGGGAACGAGAAACCTGGTGGAGGGGGGGGGGGTCGCACAATGGTACGAAATATCTATCTTGTTGAACATCATCGGCCAATTGTCGAAACTTTGCACTACAGCTTCATGAAATCTTGAATAAGCGAGCGTAGCATAAGGAAACATAAAAAAATGAACTTTACATTCACATCAGTTCCAATCAAAATGCATGCGAATGTGAAAATTCTGATCTTTTTAAGACTTTTAAAGACGCTTTATATAATTATTGTCTAAATACTATTAGTTTCTGTGTTCTCAATGTTGTTTTCCTATTATTAGATATCTTGCTAACAATGATTTTCTGAAAGAAACATTCTATCTTGATTCACATTTCATCGTTTAACAACTTTGGCGGTGGTGAATGTGACGATGTTTGGGAGAAAAGGAGAGGGGATGACGTTTCGTCCGGTACCCGCTAGGGGACTCATCAGTAAGGCTATCCTAGCGGGCCCTTGCCTTAGACGTTGGGATGTCGATAGGAAGGACGAAGTCTGTATATATACAAATTGAGGCGAATCGGTTGCTTGCGGGAAGAGGAGCCATCTGCTGGCGGGTCTGGAGGTAGCCGCCACACAACTGTGTGAAATAAAAATCCATTGCATTCAATACTATCATAATTTAAGTAGTGGTTTCAAGTTTTGCTGAAAACTATCAAAGATTAAAAATATTTAAATTCGCTGCTTTAATGCTAAGATTTTAAAGAAGTAGAAGAATTAGCTGCGATTAATGAAGTAAATCTAAAATCGCAACTATCAGCAGCTAATTTGTCCACTTCCAAACTTTTCTACTTCTTCTTCTTCTTCTAAACTTTGTATTTTCTTCTGCTACGATCGCTTATTAAAGATTTCACGAAGCTGTGGCACAAAATTTCGACAAATGGCCGATGATGTGCAAGAAAATTGGTGTTTCGTTCGATTGCGCGGCGACTCACGGCCCTGCCCTTCTCCCGGGATCCCGTCCGTGTATAATTCGTGGAGGTGTTGTAAGAATCGAGCGCGCACGCGGCAAAAGGTGTGTGGCAACGCGAGTACGCGCGAGTTTCACAAATGGGTCAGTCGCGCGCCGACAGTGGCAGCGGCGTTCCACGCCGTTTCGTATACGTTTGGAAATATATTTATCGTCGCTTACGAAAAGACCTCTCTCTCTCTCTCTCTTTCTCGAAGAGGCGGGGACTGCCCCCCGCGCCCTTCGACCGGAGCCACGCGCGCTGAATTTTTAAAAACCCTCGCCACTCGCTCGCTCTCCCGGTCCCCACGTTCTCCGACGCCGAGCAAATTATTTTCGAGCCAGTCGAACCGGGAAAATTCGTTGGTCGGATAAGTAGGTCGCGACGCTTTGGTAATTTCTTAAACAGGAGGGGTGCTTCGCCCCCGTCGGACCCCCCTATCGATTACGCAACAACGTCTTTGATCGTTACTTCCTTCGAGATTGTAAGCGAAAGCAAAATCGGCGCCGCTTCGAAAGACGACGTTTAGGAATTTTTTCTGGAGAAGTTGATGGAACTCTTGCTTCGACGACTACGCTGTTCCAAAGTGCGTGTATTGGACCACCCGTAGTAATTTTTTGGCAGCGAAATCTTAACGCCAGGTTTACCGAACCCGTCGAAATGACAGGTCGCTAATCTTTTAATTTATTCAAAATCTTTATTTAGATTGCGAAGATACATTTATGAGTTATTTATTATATATTACATGATACGTTCATCGCGGCAAATTTTGCAATAATAATCGTTAGAAATCAGAATAAATGTCCTATCGTTACTTTTATAAACTAACATGAAACTACTGTTTTTAGTTTTCCGTAAATCTAGTGTTAAGGAACCGAGTATCATCTCCTTTTCCGAAGCTGTTTTCTTATAAATCGCGTCGATATAGAATTGCTATTTTGGCATGACGTCATAGAATTAGGAATTAGACAGTACGGTCTAGATTGCATTATCATTATTTCGGGTCCTGACGCGGGGTGTGTCGCAGACGTTCGAGGGTAGGACATGAAAAGTTTCGCGTAACATCGGGCGCAGAATTTTCCGAAGCGATCGAGCTCTCCCTCGTCGCGGAGAGGAGCGTCGATCGAGGCAGAGGGAGGTTTCTGGAATGAATTTGGTCGCGCGATAACGCCGCGGTACGGAGCTCGGAGCGACGACTACAAAGGCCTTTGTACGATTTGGTGGCGCAAGGAACGCAGAAGCGGGTATCGGTCAGAGCCCTCGCCGTAAACGGCTTTATCGAGCGCGATATATACGCCGATAAAACGCGTATCAGCCTCTCTCGTGTAATTCGCCGCCCGTATTTTTTCGCTCGCGTCGGTGTTGCGAGTTCTCTCTTCCCTCCGTACCCCGGTTCGCGGTCCCTGCCCCCCCTCCCCCCGTGGATTTTCCATGGGTCGCGGTGGTCGCTTTGTTCCATTACCCGGCGGTGAAATATCGCGCGACTTCGACACGCGTTCCTGTCTTGCTCGCAACAATATGCAACGATTTATTGCCGGGTCAATAATTATCGTGTCCAAGATTTACAACTGTCTTTGCTTTCACACGATCCGCTCGCTTCCGCAATCGGGGAGCTCTTATCGGCGTTCTAAAAACTTCAGCACGCGTTCATACGTGGCCGCGAACGTTTCCGCGTTCGCCGGTTTCTCGTTCCGAAATCGCACGCTCGACCATACCGGTACACCATTTTCTTCTCGCAAAGTTGTGGAAAATTTTGGCGAGCTGGGACTTGTTAACACGTTCCGTGCCGAGCTTTTTTTACTCGAATCTTCACACTTTGATATTTTACTAAAACTTGATGTATTACGTGCAATTATTAATTCTCGTACACATAACAACGTAACAAAAACTTATCAACGCCCATTCTTGCGGTGGAAATTGATTCTTCGGTTCTAAATTTCTTGTAAACAATTTGTTCAGTTCACTAAGTAAACATGCAAGCGTGTACCATCGATGGTACACGTGGCACGGAACGTGTTAATTACTTCCGTTCGTCCGTATTATTCTCATAATTCCATGGGGGAATTGATCGTAAATGCCGCGAGTCAGCGATGAGTAGACCGCGGATTTTTGTGCAAAACAAAAAAATGTTCTTCACTAATTGCTGTAAGCAAGAGCCAAATAGAAGTACCTTTCTTTCTTTAATCATTTTAGCAAGTTGAAAAGAACGTAGAAACAGTGTTAAATTTTTTTAATTTTTCTGATGTTTTAAATTTGATCTACTAATTTTCGCAATAAATGCATAAAATCGGTAGTTCAGTGATGCGAAAACTGCGGATTTTATGCATTCTGACAAAAGTAGGCGGGTGAAGCTGAAAACAATGAAAAGATTAAAAAGAGCTAAGAATGTTGTTGCGCTAATTTCAACTTACTAAATTATTAAAAAATAAAAGAAAATTATACTTGTGGCTCGTTTGTTTCGCAACTGATGCAGACAATTTTTGTTTTGCACAAAGATCCGCAGTCTAGTGATTAGCAACCCATTGTCTACGGGCCGCGTGTGACCCATCCGTTGTTTACCTACGGCCCGCCAACGCGACGCTCGTTCAAAAACAGTTGTCGAGCGGCCTATATTAGGTAGTTGGTTTCCAATTGTGACCCACTGCAGGTAAGAGGTTGCTTATTGCTGCACCAAGACAATAAAAGGGAAAAAAAAACTCGTATATAATCTTCCCTTATTTTTGCTTAACACAATACAGTCCTGACTGTTTGTGTGCACGCAAACTTGTGCGCGCAGCCGGCATATTTTAAGGTTATTACGTCACTTTACAAAAATGGACATACCTTATAAGATGTCAGACCGTTGAATTAAATTACAAGATGTGCTGCTTCATTCAAAATCGCAAGATATGTTGCTTCATGAAATTACACGAATAAATTTTACGATTGTGTTTTCTATCTCAAATTGCATTTCACGAGCAATCAAGAAGAAGACGACTATTTTCAGTCATCCGGCATCTCACGGGCAGTCAAGAAAATGACTATTTTTAGTCATCCGGACGGTAATCCGTTAACTTGTCTGCTTTTCTATTATATCTTGGAACGATACGTAGCAAATCGTAGCAAAACTGCGCCGAATACGATTAGACTTTCCGTCACATAAAGCACGCTCGTCACGCTCGTGATTCAGCATTCGACCAGCCGATTAGCCCGCGGAAAAAATGGAGGGATCGCGTCATCGTATGGAAATACCGACGTGAATCGGGAACCCACGTTCGCGATCGAACGCGGACACGCATTTCTCATTTCTCTCGCAGCGGTCGAGCCGCCTCGATGAGAGAGCGCGCTCGCATTTGGACGCGTTTGATCGGGTTCGATCGCGATCGGTCCTGTCGCGAATCCGTCGGAACCGAATTGGATGACTCGAGACAAGCGGCGCGGGTCGCACGCGATCGTGAATCGCGAATCCCGGCCTGCGAAGACAGGCGTGCAGAATCGTTTTCTGGAGGAAGTCGGTCGTCGGTGGTCGGGCGTCGGGCAAACGTCGATACTCGGCGTGCGCGGGAGCGTATTGCGCAACGCGAGACAGTCGGCGCTTCGCAAATTGACATTTTCCGTGCGAACGAGCGAGGGAAACGCGGAGTTCGGTGCGCGCGAGGAGGAGCGGAGCTCGCGCGCGTGTCCTCGCCGGCGCGGCGTGCGTTACACACGCGGCTCGAATCGGCTCGAAGCGAGTCGGCACGGCTCGAAGCGGCGCCGAAGGTCGTGGGACCGTCGGACACGCACACGAGACGACGCAGCCTTTGCAAAAGGCTGCGCCTCGCGGCCGGACGGCGTTTCCCGCGGCCCAGCTGGCTCCGGTGGCCATTTCGAGAGAGGACGGTTCGCTCCGGTGGCCATTTCGAGAGAAGAGATTTCGCTCCGGTGAAAGACGAAGGGAGAGGGAGGAACAAGCGCGGCATTCCAGCCTACGGGACACGAACTTATCAGGAACGCGTTTCGTCATTCCGGCTTTCTTTCCCTCGGCGTCTTGGGCAACACGCCTCACGGAGAAGACACGCTGTCGCGAGAGACACGAGCTTCCAGCGGAGCGAATCGCTCCGAGCTGACGCACAAAAGAGTTCCGAGTTCTTTGCGTAATCCGGTTCAACGAAAGAGAACGTGCGCAAACCGCGATACGGTTTTCAGCTATCTCATCCTGTTTCGAGGAACTTTCACCGTTCGTCGCGCGTTCTCTCGGAGAACCATAATTCGGGCTTGGGCTGGGACTGATACGCCGGTTTTTGGTCACCTTTCGTTTCGTGTGACCTTTACCCTTCGTAAAGCCACCGCGACCGTGGATCGATTCACGTACGAGGGACGGTACTCGTTGTTCGACGAAGGAAAATGCGTTATTATTTCTATTTCGAATGTCGTGACGTTACGTGCCAATCAAAAATGCTCGATTTCACAGAAGTTCCACTGCTGCTGGAAACATTGTCGCAAAGAAGAAGCGTGTAACACAAAATACACGTGCAATAGAAATCCATGTGTCGTACAAAAATACGCAGGTACTCCTGTTTTAACCCTTAGCGCTCCGCGCGTTTCTCGAGTACTGCCTACCAGCAACTCCGGCACATTTTTGGAGCGGTGCGCCTGAGATAAAGGAAGTCTTATTTCGAGCGGAAAAGATTACACGTCCTCGTGAATGCATTTGATTTTATTTATTTTATAAATATACATTTTCCTATTGTAAATAATAGATAAATTTTAAATTTTGTAATTCACCATGGTGCGATATCTTTGGTAACAATCTCCCATGTCCATTCTGGGTTTACTTGGACAAGTGTCACAGTATTCGCTTTGCCAAATAGAGTTACTAGATATTTCTTTCAGGTTTAGAACATTTTCTGCGTAATCGTTGGTTTCCTTTATAATTTCATTTACCAATTCGTCCGTGAGAAATAATTTAAAATATTGTACGGCTGTTCAATGTTTGTAGGAACTTGTGGTCCAACGACCTGTGGCAATACACTAAAAGGGTATTCTATCTGGAATATGTAATTCTTCCGTAACATCGCGCCATTCATCTAAGTCTTGTAACGAATCTTCGCTTTCACTTTCAATAATTCTCATTCTTCGTCTCTTTGGTAGTATAATTTCGCTACTACTACTCGAAGTGTCAGAATCATAACCAACATTGTCTTCCACAATGTCTTTTAACTCTTCAAAATCAAATACGTCTTCGGTATCACTCGGCACTAAATTCTCGTCACAATATTTATTTTCCTCCATGTTGCTAACCATAGAGAAGGTCAAGAAATGGTTTAATCGTAATGGTACAGACTTAGCACGTTTTAACTACAGATAACAATTGCTAACGCCGACGATAACGTACGCTAAAAACATTTGGCTCCGCAGCGGAGCCTTCGGAGTTACGGAACAAATGACAAATGTCTCCGTAGCGGAGCCTTCGGAGCGCTAAGGGTTAACACTAGAACTAGCGAGCCCTAAACGCGTCTAATTTACTATATTGTTTTATAAGAATGCCAAGACTGGATTTATATTATGATTTATATTATAATGATTTATGTGATTTATATTAAAATGATTTATGATTTATATAATATGATTTATATTATAATATTGTATACTTCGACAAAGAAGTGTACCTAAAAATTTATCCCAGAAATCTTTGTATAATACAGTAATGTCTCCCTAACTGAAGCTCAGATTGTGCACAAAAATGGACAATTTGGGAAGAGGAGATACGATTATTCGAGCCTTGCAGCTCGTTTTTGTAGTTGTTGATAATTCGTAACTATAAAAATGAATCGTAAGGATCGAATAATCGTATCTCCTCTTCCTAAATTGCCCATTTTTGTGGACAATCTGAGCGTCAATTAGAGAGACATTATTTATATCAGGAACCATAAAAAAAGGAAAAATCTGAAACCAGTCATTTTCATTGGTAGTTCCGTTGTTAAGAATTACGCGGGTTGAAGTTCGGAACTGCAGATTACACGTGTACCCGTGCACTTAAATACACGTGAAACGGGGATCTCCACTTCGAAGTTCGAAGAGTTCGAGCGGAGAACCGCTGACCGACGGATTAATTGGTTCCCACATAGTCGGGAGAGGGCGAAACTCGTTAATCGGGCCGAATATTCGAGTGGAGGGGCGCAGGTCTGGCGAGCATTAGGAAATGTTTCGATCACAAAGAGAGCCAGCCAGCCAGCCAGCCAAGCCAGCTCGCTAGCCAGAGCGAGCCAGACCCCTTTGTCGCCGTTGGAGAAGGCTCGAACGTGCCTGCACGGGCCATTTCGTCGTTTTTCTTCGTCCCTCTCGCGCCACACCATGGCACACCATGGCAGGGCACGGCACGCCGAGCCGAGCCGAGCCGAGCGGAGCCACGCCACGCCACAGGCCGCGCCGTTGCCTTTTATGATTCCTTTTTATTTATCGTCGAACCCGAAGGTCTGGTTCACAATGGTCCCGTACGCGGTATGCGGGCTCTCTGCGGAGTCGGCCGGCTCCGGAGAGTTCCGCCCTCTTCGTCTCCGTTCTTTCTTCTATGAAGGAGGAACGAGGAGGGTGCGAGAAGGACCAATGAAAAATCGACGCCGCGGAGAGATGGCCCCTCCTCGTGAAATCGTTTTTCTGGCTCCGACGTTACGACGGGAGAGCACATCGGGACGACCGATGGATGCCTATCTTCCCTCGAATTAGCATCCGGCGACCTTTCCATCCCGCTCTCCCTCTCCCTCTCCCTCCGCTTCTCCGATCTCCGGCCAGGATCTACGATCGGAGATCGATCGATCCGGATGATCGCGTCGCGAGACGCGAAGAGACCCCCGGGTGCCGTTCGCAAATTGCCGGCCCGGAGACCCGGCAACCGCTTTCCCTCCTCGCGAGAGATCCGCTTTTCGGGCCGCGCTATCCACCATCGACGTGTTTCGTCATGTTTCGACAAAAACCCGGTGACGAGAGAGCTCTCCGAGCACCGGGACCGCGATGCCGCGGACGCATACGAGCACGGAATTTAAATCGGCCCGATGCAGCCTACACTTAATCATTCTTAACCGCGTCTTCACCCTCCCCGAATCGAGCCGCGCGAATGATTTTCGGATGTTTGCTTCACGCCTCGACGAATTATAATTCCGTTCGTGCTTAACTGGTAGCTAGGTTATCCGACGACGAACGACGCTATGATCATCCTAGCCGACGACGATCTTTCGAAATGATCTAAGAACTGTGAACAGTTTTCTCGGATAGAGGAATGGATCGTGTACCAAACACTCGAATAATGGCAATCGACAATGCACTTATTGGAATAAGAGAATACGGTGTCGTCAATATGTCGACATTCTTCGTATCTGCAGACCCCTTGCGCAACTCTTGCGCATAAAAACTGCACTGTAGATTGCGTCTGACGAGGAGCCACTTAGGACACGTGTCCATTCATACTTCTGTACCTGTCCTTGCAGTTTCTTCAAGGAGAACGGTATGCGGCGCTTGTACCTTACAATTCATTTAGCCAGTTAGCTGTTTTTTACGAGTATAGTCCTCGTGACACGAAATGTTGCCGTTCCTTCGTGACGAGTATACTCGACGTAACACGAAATGTTGCCGTTCCTCCACGACGAGCATACTCGTCCAACTGATTAAGTAGTATAAGACGAGTATACTCGTGAACTGATTAAGTAGTATAAGACGAGTATACTTGTGAACTGATTAAGAAGGATGCACACTATGATATGCTCTATTAAATTATATATTTGATAAAAATATTGCATTTAAACAAAATGTGAAGCACACTTGCTCATCGTTTGAACCAAATAATCGTCTTCATATGCATTGTTTCACACTTCTTTTGTCTTCACATCGATTTACAACAGTCTACAGAGTGTCCCAAAAATGTCTCGCAATCCGAAAGTGGCGGGTTCCTCAGATCATTTGAAGCAACTTCTTCCTTTACAAAAATTCTCTCCGAGGCACCGTTAACGAGTTATTAACGAAAAATAGTGACCAATAAGAATCGAGTACGGCTGACGCGAGGCGGCCCAGGCAACCAGCGCACGAAGCCAAGTTCCGCTCATTGGCTCAGTCGCCTCGCGCCAGCCGAGCTCGCCTCTCATTGGTTACTGTTTTTCGTTAATAACTCGTTAACGGTGTCTCGGAGAAAATTTTTGTAAAGGAAGAAATTGCTTCAAATAATCCGAAGAACCCGCCACTTTCGGATTGCGAGACATTTTTGGGACACAACCCTGTATATACTATAATGATTAGACTGCGGATCTTTGCGGAAAATCTCATTTTCTCGAGCTATGTTACAAAAATTTGAATTAAAGAATCGTTTCCTGCGTCAACGAAAAGTTTACTCATTATAAAAAGAAAATGAAAATGCTGTTAGACCTTGTCAACTTGCACTGCAAATGCATAAAGTTCCGCGGTCTATCCATAACGCTATGCAAACAACGTGACTTGCACACTTTTCGAACAGATTGCAACAGCTGACCGGCTAAAAAAGAACGATCGTGGGACACTTCTAGGCCTCCGAGGGTCAGAGCAGAAAAGCGATATTTTCGCGGCGAAAAGAAACCCGGCAGAGAAGAAACTGGTCGCGGCAGCGGCACGCGACTTTTTCGTAACTCGTCGCGCCGCGTTCGTTCGACAGGTTTCCATTTCAATTCTGCCACAGCGAGAACCGCAGCCGGCCGGGCCGAAGGCATCTTTCACCGGGCCCGTCCGCCTGCAGACGCTTTCGCAAAAGTTTCGAGCGGCTCGCGCGCGCCGCGCGGCGTTTCAGAAATTTTTCAGCCGGTTGCTCGCGGCGGCGCGGCGGTCCTCCTCCTCGCTCGTACAATTAGTGAAAGGAGAGCCCGGAGTGGCTTGTTTCGACACCTTGTCGACAAAACGCTCGGAGACACATTTTTGCGCGGCTCCGCGTCGGGTTCCCCTCGAAACTGGATCCTGCGAGGATTATTTTCGTTTTCGGCGTCCACCGACTCCGAACTGCAGCTCCGTTCTTTCGCGCGTTTGCTACCTGTGTTTTTCTCTGCAAAAGTCTCCATAGCTGGTGAAAGCACGGTGTCTTTAACACATTGACTGTTAAACCTTTTTTGAGAAATCTGTCCTAGACGCCACTATTTCCTTTTTCTAAATAAATAATAATAAGCAAAGAATGATAATGAGAAGAAAAATAAGAAGAATAAAGATAATAAGAATTTTATTCTTATTAATTGTAAGAATAAAATACCAAATAATAAATAAATAATAAGAACAAAATAATAAATAAATCATTTTCTTTGTTAGCAAAGGTGTGTATCAAGAGATATCTCGTAGTCGGCGGTGAATGAATTAACTTTTTAACATTATCAAAAAAAAGAAACGGAGCTCGTTCCAGACTAATTTTCTAAAAAAAAAAATCGACCAACTGTGTGTCATTCGCAGCCGACGCAGACAATTTTTGTCGCGCATGGAAAACTTGCAGCCTGCAGTCTGTATCTCTCACGAAACAGGGGGAAGAGATGTTATCTCTCCGCGTCGCGAATAACAGCCGTCGAGAGAAGTATCAAAATATTTGGCACACGTGTTCGTACACCGTCTACGTGACGGTTGGTGGCGAACGAGTTGAAGTTGGACGAAATCGTTGGCGAGATATCTCGGCGGAGCACACGCTCGCCTCCGATTCGTACCTGAAAATTATCTGGCTGGATCTTCGCAGCGTGACGCTCGTTTGTACTCTCCGCTCGCGGAACAATAAGATTCGAAAGGGAAACTGACGAACGAGGACACCGCGATCTCGTAATTTTCATCCTCCCTCTCCCGGCCGGTTGTTGTTGGTCGCGCGAAAGATCGTACGCTGCCATAAGCAGTCGGTCGTCTCGATCCAGCGGGTCGCGTTTTATTGCAATCGATGATCGGTCTTGACTCATTCCCGGGGAATGCCGGTCGACAGTTACAAGCGACACCGATGTCGCAGAAAACAGTAAATAACCGTCGACTTCGCCGCGTGGGAGGCATCAATTCGCTCGACGAACTTCTGCCAATCGAGCCGCGCCGAGATTCGACCCTTGCGCAACTGCCGGTTCCTGGCTGTCCTTTTCTACTTTTTCGCCGGCGATTCCAGTAGTTCGTAGATCGTAATGTGTGAGCTCTAGGGTGGTCTTCTCTTATTTCGAAGCCTGTCCAACATTTCGCTGTTCTAATTCAATGCTGGACATATGAAAAAAAATCGTGATTTGGAGATATTCTACTTCATACCGAATAGTATTATTTGTGGATAATGTAATACTGACATCTTTAATTATATGAGGCAAAAGCATCAATCGACATATCCCAATGTTCCATTTCTACGTTCTTTGTGAGCATCTGGAGATATACTGATATATTAAAATATCTGTATTGATATAGATTTGTTTTCAATTATATTTATTTTATCTTTTTAACACTAAACCTGCCAAGCAGTAATACTAACTGGCATGTACTGCTTCATAAAAGTGAGAAGACCGAATTTATTTAGAATCTGTAAAGTTTCTATTATAAAACTTGCTCCAATAATATAACTTATTCAAGCGTTTTCCACGAAAGAGTCTCGAAACTTTGCAGAATCGCAAAATAAGAAAGCGGTCACTTTGACCGCGGTAGGTTTAGTGTTAATATACATTAGTACAAATTTAGTGAAAACATTTTTCATTTTCATTTCGACTGGTACGACAAGAGTTTTCGTAGAATTCTAGGCAATTCTCTGTTATCGTACACCGTCTCTAATATTTGTTTTACCAGCGTGGTCCTTTATTATCCCACGGAGTCTGTGTAATGCTTCTTTCATCAATTCGTAAGGGTGCGCATTAAGCAAGCCGAGTAAGCTGCTGCTGTTTGAAACTCCGCATCGAAAGTCGACTTAAGACTTAAGCCGTCCGAAGCAAATAGGAAAACACAGCGTAGTCTACCGAAGCCAGTTCCCTCACGAGCCAGTTGCGATGGTCGACGATGCACCTGCGGACAGGTCGATGAGCGTTATAGAATCGAAGCGTGTAACGAGCTGGTTTGACGGTGCAGGATGGCCCTTGAGGAAGCCGGAGACGAGACGCGACGCGAACTGACGCGGCTACCGGAGGAAAGAGGCTCCTCGGAGCAGAGCGTCGGAAGGGTTCAGATTGGCCTTAGGTTCGCAGACAAAGAGGACAAAGGCCCAGATCTGGCCGCGCCTGCGGAGCTGCTCGGCCGTCTCGAAAGAATTTCAGCGAAGCGAGTGCAGAGCGAGAGCAGAGCAGAGCCGAGCCGAGCGGAGCGGAGCAGAGCAGAGCAGCGCGCGGAACACGTCGAGCTTGTATCGCAGCGCGTGTTCGCGATAAAGACGGCTGCACGGTTGTCCCTCGCATCCGAGCTGAGCCGAGCCGAGCCGCACCGCCCCGTCCATGGAATACTTTCACTGGTTTCACGGCCAGCAGACACGTTTACACGATGCTAATAATACTCTGCTCGCTCGCTCACTCGCTCGTCGTACCATTCGCCTCTCGTCCACGGTTCTCCGATTCTACCCGACGCGATCCTTCCCAGTCGAACCTACTCGCCGCTCTGCAACGTGCGTTTCCACCTGGTCGACGAACTTCCCGGATAGCGAAGGCGATCCTGACTTCGCGATCTTGACCTCGATCGGCACGGTTCGTGCGAAACGTGCGCTGCCCTCGGATCGTTCCCCGAAGTCGTCTAAAATATTCAACAGGCACTTGGCACGTCCTGCTCTCCAGGCTTAGGCGTTTTATTTACCGGGTAAACTTGTTCCGCGTTTTCGACCCGAAACCCGCCGACCCTCCCACCGACCGTGACCTCTGCCCTCCGGAGACAGAGCTGCATTGTCTCTCGGATGCAATTCGAAAGTTCAGGCCTGCGTGTTTTTTTCTTTTTTTTTTGCGAAATAGCGCCGCCGCGTTTTCTCGTCCGACTCGCGCGGCCATTTTTATCCTGCTTTCGTAATCTGCGACTGTTGCGTGCCGTAGCAGCAAACCTGTCGTATTTCATAGAAGTAAAGCCGATGTAATCGCAAGTGATTCGAAGGAATATTCGCTTACACTTGTTCTACCCGCGTCTGCGTACGCGAAGTAGACGCGGACGGTCGTGATCAGACGCGCCAGTAGATTCAATCAATTCTTTTCGCAATTTCGATCCAATTATCCTATCACTGGCAGACATCCTTTTGCGTTATCGTATTACCCTTGCCGTAAGGATCTTGTTGCATATAATATTTACACTTTTACATTTTTACATTTTTACATTTTTATATTTCTACATTTTTACGTTTTTACGTTTTTACATTTTTATAGTTTTTCCTTTTTTTGCATTTCTACATTATAATAGTTTTACATTTTTACATTTTTATATTGTTACATTTTTATATTTTTATATTTTTATATTGTTACATTTTCATATTTTTACATTTTTATATTGTTACATTTTCATATTTTTACATTTTTATATTGTTACATTTTTATATTTTTACATTTTTATATCGTTACATTTTTATATTCTTTCTTTGTTACATACTTTCTTCACTTTTTTACTTTACATATTTACATTTGCATTAATATTGTATATAACATGTTGCAATGGGATTGTAATGGAAAGAATTTTCTCCGCCAATTAAATAAATTAAATTAAATTTAAGAAAATTATTTATCTTTGATAAAATGGAAGGTGCGGTTTTCAAACTCTCCGTGTTTAAAGAAACCGATGACATCTGTGACTTTCTTATCCAAAGATTGATGCAGGTACCGATGACGTAGTTGCCACGATGCAGTTGCAGTTTTATTCGTGTTTGGGTAGTTCGAGTAGAACGAACGAAATTCTTCGCTCCGAACCGGGAATAATTGGCGCATGCGACCAGGAAGAGGAGGGTGCTGCTCGGCATTGTTGTCCTGGTAGCAGGATGCGTCAGCGACACGTCGCGGCCGCACATCCGCCGGAAGAAGCTCCCCTCTGTCTTCGATGAGGTTGCATTCAGGAACGAGCGTCCGCAATATCGATGCCTCGAGTCCCGTTCGCCCGCGTGTCTCCTTCTCTCTCTCTCTCTCTCTTACTCGCTCGCTCACTCCACTCTTCTCATTTCTTTTTTTAATCGACCAAGTTCCTGAATTTCACTCCCCGGGATAAATGACACCCCGCAGGCAGACTTTAATGGACAATCCACGGTAATGTCTTTTTTAAAGTCGACGCAGGAGCGGCGGAGGTTCTAAAACGGACGCGTAGCTGATCTCCAGAGCAGCTTCCTCCGCGAACTTTCGTAATTTCAATCCCTTGGACGCCGTCGAACCGCTCTTCCGGCCGGCGTCGCAGCGAAACTTTCTTTAAACAGAGTTCCTTCTCTGCTGGGGCGATGACGTTGGTGGCCTGGTCGATCGCTCGGAAACATCTGTCCCTTATCTGCACGTGAAAGATCGGCTTTGTTCGGTTCTCGAGCTCTCGCTCCACGCGGAAATCGTTCGCAGAAATCTCCTTAAGTTCAAGGACACGGAGTTGTCGCCCACTCTTAAAATTAATAAGCTGGGACCGGGGTGTAATTAGCTCTCGCTGTGTTTGATCATTTGGAACTGCTCGGTGACTCTCTTTAACCCTTAACTGTTTACATGGAATTTGACAGACTCTACTGTAGATATTATTCCCTATTACTTCTTCGATGAATGGGCATTTTTCGACCCACACTAATATATACGTTGAAAATAGCTTTCCTGTTAAAATTATGTATCATTACACATCGAACGGACAGATAAAATAATAACATGAATGCAAAATACAGAAAAATTATTTTTTAATCGACATTTTCATAATTTATACACACAATAAATTGATTAGGAACTGCGTTCAGTGTGTACGCGACATTGTTTACATGCTTTACAGATTAAAGTATATCTAAAATTTCTATGTAAAAATTAATATCGTATTCATGTTATAAGCGACATATTTTACTCAGTAATTGTCACAAAATCCGGAGGTCCGCAGTTACGTTCCGTGCCGAGCTTTTTTTACTCGAATCTTCACACTTTGATATTTTACTAAAACTTGATGTATTACGTGCAATTATTAATTCTCGTACACATAACAATGTAACAAAAACTTATCAACGACCATTCTTGCGGTGGAAATTGATTCTTTGGTTCTAAATTTCTTGTAAACAATTTGTTCAGTTCACTAAGTAAACATGCAAGCGTGTACCATCGATGGTACACGTGGCACGGAACGTGTTAAGGGTTGAAAAAGTCTAGCGCGGTCGGTTAGGATCGATTCGAAGGACCCGATATTTTTTGAAAGGCTGAATGGAAGTTTCCGAAACAAAATTCGCGGTCAGCATTGCAAAGTATTAGGGAAAGCTCGTTAAAATCGAGCTCCTTCCTTGGGGGAGGAGGATCCCCGGAGGCGGTGGAAGGTGAGAGGCGACCGGGAACAGATAATTTATTGTTATTCCCCGTGCATTCGATGACGGTACGCATTCCCCAAGATGGCTGCCCGCCACAGAGGAGAAAGAAGAGACAAGAAGAAGAAGAGATGTGTGCTAGCGAGAGAGAGAGAAAGAGAGAGAGGAGAAGGATCGGCCGCGGACAGAGAGACGGAGAAGAAACTAGCGATTGGTAGCCGTGACCTTGTCTGGTACCCGACCCCACCGTGTGCGCCTTGGCTTCCACACACATCCTTGGCACCCCACTACGTAACCACCGACAACGGAAAAGAGAGGAGTGTCGGCCGTGGTAGGGAGAAGATCGAGCGGAGGGGCCGGAGGATCGAGCGAGGAGAGAAGAGAGAACGCGGCCAAACGAGACGGCGGAACGCGCGAGCTGCCGAGCAACACACCGCCTCGTCCACTCTCATTGTTACCTAATTTAATGAGCACCGGCGAACAGCACGTGCCCGTGAATACCTCGTTAGAACACCCCCCAGCCCGGCGAAATCAACTCCGATGCCTTCGGACTCTGCCGTTTGATGCGCCCAGAGCCCCGGAGTCCTCGATCGGGTCATTTCGTCCTGGACTCGCGAAACGCCGCGCCGTCATTTGCGAAGCTGTCTTTCCGTCGCCCAAACTCGGTGTTTCAAGCGCAATGTATTTTCCCGCGCGAGCGCAACGCGTCGAAGTCCGGACGTGTAGCTCGCTTCGAATCGCGTTCGAAGACAAAAGTCCGGAGTGACGTTGAACGCTTTAAACGCTCCTTGTACAGCGCGCTGGATTGCAAGACGCCGATTTACACTTTGATCTGCCTATGTACAGTAGTAACACGGATATTTTCTTTACTTTTATTTTCGTTGCTTCGACGCGTGTTACAAAGAATAAAGTGGGAAAGCATTGTAACTGTGTTGCACTGGTGATTTCGGTTTTCCAAATATATAGTTTATGACAAAATTGAAATTACTTACATCAAGCCAATAATAGCTGTCGGACAGACATGGAAGAATAAAGTGACAATACAGAAATACAATGCCTAGAGTTACTTTACTTTTTAAAATCATTGTCGCTATCCCAATTTGACAAATGACTTTTATGGGTGAAATGCCGCTCGTAAGATTGGGCTAACGAATGTACAAAGAGAAGATCAAAAAATTCGACAAGGTCACTGAAACGATGTGTCGTAACGAATAGTTGTGCACAAGTATAAGTATAACGAGTATGAATGAAACTAGACCGTAGAAATGAACCAGACGCTGGCAGATTATTCCGGCAGTTAGTGCTCTTACGATAATTCGACGGCTAACGCGTTAAGGTTTTGAGAAAGTATGTTTCCATTTGCATTTCAAGGCATAAAAAGGTGTTGCTATTACACAAACATTATGCAGATATTGTCCTTCTGCACAGTCCAGGTTCCACCATTTTTATCCTAGGACTTACACCGGACCCAAATCCGTTAAAATTACAAAATGCATGGTACCCGGCTCAGAAAAGAATCATAGTGAATTTGCCAGGTACAAGTTTCCGGTAGCCGGGGCAGGTTCTTCAGGATTTTCCTGCGCCCCTCTCGGGCAAGATGTTCTGGGAATCGCGCGACGGTCGTTACAAAGGTCCCCGTCGCAGTTACAGGCAGCCCCTCACTCCGAAGGCTCTCTATCCCTTATTTCCATCCCTTCTGGATGGGGGGACAGACGATATAGCCCGCGATAATCTCGTTGAGAAACAAATTCCGAAGGGACACGTCCGTGGGAAGAGATAAACCTACGGCGTCGTCGCCGGGAACGGCTGCCAGCCCGGGGTCCTTCCGTTTTATCGACGATCTCGGAACCTCTCTGCCCCTTTGGAAATAATCCCCGAAGCCCGCTTTTCCAGGATCTCGGCGAAACTCCGAAAGTTAACCTGTTTCTTCCGAGATGCCTCGGTCCAGATCAACTTCTGATCGGCGTGCTCACGCCGATTTTGTGTCAATCCACTGAGTCGACGACGTCTCGAGATTGCTTCCGACTATTTCCTTGCCGAATCTAACACTAGAACTACCAAATCAGACAAAGTGACTGGTTTCCGATTTTTTCTGTAAAAACTCCTGATATTATAGAAATGTTTCTATAACCAATTTTTCGATAAACTTTCTTTATTAAACCATACATTACAAATGAAACCGTACGACGTATAAATGAATCCAGTCTTGTCACTGTTATAATATAATAGTAATAAATAAATAAAATGTAATAATAAACATTGTTGTACGTTAGTCGCATTTAGGGCTCGGCAGTTCTAGGCGTTAAATCTCTATGCATAAATCATTTTCTACGTACTTTCGTGCTCGCTTCTTCGGGATAGAACCGTTCGCGAATCTAAACGAACGAGTTAAAGACACAAAGAACTGGCTCCGAGTATGTAGATCCTTTTCCCCGATAGTTACAAAGAAACGAGGACGTGTGTTTTTATCGAGAAAGTCGCAAGGAGCGAGGTTAATAACGCGTTACACAGTTGCCGCGCGTCGAAAAGACGACTTCGGCCGCGGTTTTCTTGCATGACCGGATTAGCATAGCTCCCGTGACAAGCAGATCGCTGGTGGAACCCTGGATCGGATAACGAGCGACGCATTTCCGTGAGTCGGAAACTCGCGGCGACTCGGGAGGGAGGCAAAGTTCACGGCGAGAAAATGTCCTTCGCTTAGGTAACGCGTTCTTTTTGCTTGGAACTGTGACGAGCAGAGAGCCTCGATAACGAGGTAGAATCACGCGACACGAGCTAATCGCCTCGTTGGAAATGGAACACGACGAAACCGCGAAACACGAGCATCCTGAGACGAACAGAGGATCGATTCTGAACACAAAAATTCTCGATTCTGCTACGCAGCTATTTTCGGGACCTACCCACGCTACCCACGCTACCATGCATATACAGGGTGTCCCAAAAACGTCTCGCAATCCGAAAGTGACGGGTTCCTCAGATCATTTGAAGCAACTTTTTCCTTTACAAAAATTTCCTCCGAGGCACCGTTAACGAGTTATTAACGAAAAACAGTGATCAATGAGAGGCGAGCTCAGTTGGCGCGAGGCGACCGAGCCAATAAGCGGAACTGGGCTTGGCCGCCTCGCGTCAGCCGTACTCGATTCTTATTGGTCATTGTTTTTCGTCAATAACTCGTTAACGATACCTCGGTAAAAATTTTTGTAAAGGAAGAAGTTGCTTCAAATGATCTGAGGAACCCGCCATTTCCGGATTGCGAGTCATTTTTGGGACACCCTCGATATTTGCACCATTGCACATTATTGCAAGATTGGAGATTTCCTCAAGGACGGTCGTATTATGCTTATAAACACCGTAAAATATTTAACACATTCGTTGGAAGGAAGAAGCATTGTTTAAAATCGATGCGAAACTTTTAATCGTATCTTACACGGCGTACAAATACTTATGCACGGTAGTGCATATATTTTTACGACAAGCTATTCTGTTCTTCGACGGAAAGACACGAGATGTTGGAAAGTTCGAACATTGTAGATGGTACTTTCGTCACTTTCGATCAAAATGGAGGTCAGACGTGCCGATTATAGATTACCGTGTGCATCCGAGTGACTTTCGACGCTCGGCAAGGAATCGAAAGGCCCGAGGTGTTTCGAAGCAAGGGATCGGAGGAGAGCAATCGAGAGACGAGCCTCGGCGGTTATCTCGACTTATCGAGCGGCAATGGCGCGGCGCGGCGCAGCGCGGCCGAGAGAGCCAGGCGAGCACGTGCGTTTATCTGGAGCTGGCGCCTGGTCGATCGCTCGTTGCGGCGTGACTCGCATCGGCCCCCGGTTCAACGACCCGATTTCTGTGATCTTGCGTGGCCTTGGAACACAGACCGGATGTTGCGAGACCGAGAGCAGCAGCGACCAAGAGAGTCAGAGGAGCCGAGTCACGGAGCCCGACTATGTAAAGTTCGAGGCCGAACACGTGCGAGTTCGCTTCTCTCTGCCTCTCTTTCTCTCGTTCTCTCGCTCCGTCTCTTCTCGCTGGAAGATTCTAATTCCGAGCTTGCAGCTCTGGCCCACAAACACCTCGATGAGAGACGCGTCCATCTCGAAGCAGGTCGAAGCTCGAGGCGTTCGACGATTCCGGGAAGCCCGAAGGGAACGAAGAAGCTGCTCGAATCCCTTCGCAGACTCTTCGCAGGGAACTGTTCTCGGTCTCAGGCGGTGTTCCGGCGCAAGAACTCGTTCGATCCGCGTAAAAAAGACCGAAGGTAGCCGCGCGACGATGCACGGGGTTAGGAGGCTGCGCGTGCACGCGAAGAAAAGCGAAGGGGCACGGGCAGACAATGAACAATCGTACATTGTTACGAGTTATAGCATTGTTACTCCACTCCACGGCCGGGGCCCGTGTTCACATAATTAGGCTGTAAACGTTTCGAGACAATCACCATTGTATTCTGTCTCTCTCTCCCTCTCCCTCCTTCGCTCGGCCCCCTCCGGATTAAGGTGCCACTGGCACCCCCGCGCGCTAACCACGTCGAGATGCTCCGCCGAGATCCGGACGATCGTTAAAATAGCAGTTCTCGATTTATTTTGCCCCTCCACGCTGCATTCCACTCGGGGACACAGGTTTCCCCGCCAATGGAAATCTGCACGCAATCGTTCCAATGGATTTAGCTGTTGTGCAGCGAAATCGAAGTTATTTCTTCGGTGCATACTTGTCAGGAAATTTTAGGTCTTAGTCATCGAGATTATAGAAATGCTTCTGTGAGAAATTTTTCTTTTTCTTTTATCGACTAGAGCATTTACAATAAATTCCCCCATTAGATCATTGTACATTACATTGGTTTATTGTGAAAGTGATTTCGGCGTTTTTGTAAGCTATCTATTTGGAAAACCGAAATTACTTTCGTGATAACCCAATAGTATAATAACTTGGTTGATAAACCTGTTCAGCGAAATATATGTTATAGTTAGCGGATTTCGTATGCAAAATAAAAATTGTCTGCATCAATTGTAAGATATAGAAGCTAAACAGCTCGTCCTTTTCTTCTTTAATAATTCTAATAGATCAACGGTATAATTAATTGACATTTCAAATCCTTTCAATTAATCCTTTGCAATTGAATGGCGACTCTGAGGCGTCACTGCAAATTGATACATCACTCTTCAACGTAATTTAATAAATCGCTCCAAATGCAAACGTTGCACGAACAAATAGGCTCAATGTCATACGCACAACAGGGAAACAATTATCGAAAGTAGAAATACTATAAATCAGAAGTACTGTCTTGGTTTAGAGGTTAAAATAACTTCGAGTGCAAAGGCTTAATATCTTAACTATCTCAAATTGCAAGTACTCAATTTTGCTATAAATGAATAAAATCCACAGAGTCTAATATACTCGAAGTGGTCAGAAGTTAGAGTGAATCTAACCACTGTTGCAAAACGATACACATTAGTCGCGTTTAGGGCCCGGTGTACCTAATATTAAAACAGCATAAATTTCGAGGAATATCAGCGTCGGCACAGCATCCGACGGCTGAACGCGTTTCGGAGCGCCAGCCATAAAGGCTCTCCGCGACTGCTCTTCATAAAGCAGACCAGGCGTGTTCCTCCGTAGCATCTCGGATTCCGCTGATTCGCTCGCCGGAGGCGGTGAGCTTAATTTCAAGCAGCCCGACGAAAAAGGCATCTGGAACGAGAAAAGTTTCGCGCGAGTTATCCTCCGCCAAGGACACCGTCTTCGGGAACCAGTCTCTCTCTCTCTCTCTCTCTCTCTCTCTCTCTCTCTCGACGAAAAAGCCAAGAGCGCGCGGCGGTGGCTCATCGGGCGCGTGCACGCGTCGCTCGTCCCTCGTGTGAGGAAATCCGTGAGCGGAGCCGCAGACCGCTGCCTTTCGTTTTCCCTTCGTCGGACCTTGAGAAAATCTCCACAACGGTCTCTCGATTTCGACGCGGTGGATCGCCGGCCCTCCGCTCGATCCTGGATCGCTGAATCACTGTTCCCTCTCGGTGAGCACGAGGTATTCCCCATCGCCGAAGTCACCGTCCAACTATTCCATGGTTTTCCGCGAACGAGCCGATTCGGTCCTGCCATATTGCGCAAGATCAGACTCCGTTAACCTTCGATTGCGTGCGAGATCCATTTTGGCCCATGATCACCGACGTTTCGATCTCAATCCTGGTTTTCTGCCAGTCGGATTACGTTCGCTGAATAATGTCTATCGAGAAATTCAATCGCGACCGAATCAAATATCTTTTCACCAAATAGAAAAACCACATTTCTTCGCAAATCATTTGATGACAGCGAAAAACGAGAATCCAAGAAGAAAATCGACGTCGATCCTGAAGCAGCTCGGTTAAAGATGCATTTCCTCCGTACCATGTATGCAAAGAAAAAGAAATTATAATATCTCTGGCTACGGATTATAAGCTTTCAAAGACAGCGGAACACTCGAACGCGCGGTTTAGCGATTACTCCCGTGAAATCTCTAGCTGCGAATTACAGGCTTCGAAAGACTGAGAGCCACGCTGGTGGGTCCGAAGAGGACCGCTGTACATGCGATTCGATAAGCGAGAAGGCAGAAGATCTGTCGTCGTTCTCGCGCGAGAAGAAAAAGTCAGATAATAACGTTCGTTCTCGCGCGAGAAGAAAAAGTCAGATAATAACGTTCGTTCCGGAGATCGCGAACCAGTTTCGAGCGGGACGACGAAGATACCGCCGGCTTATGGCGGTCGATCGTGTACCTAGTGGACGTTACACGACCGGTGGACGGCGAAATTGCTCGGATCGACAATCGCCGGTCCACGAGAGAACGGAGAACCGGGGTCTTTAGCTGCGGCACCTGTACGAGTGTCTTCTTCCTGTTGGCGTCGTTTGTCTTCTGGCGAGTCCGCTCGTTTATCTGCAACACGATCCGCGAGCCGTGCACGTGCAACACCGTAAACGCGACCAACAACCGCGGCCGGCCGATCGTTTCGCCGTTCGATCTTCCCTGTCCAAGAACAAGTGGACACGTCCGATATTAAATGGCGCGACGTACTCGCGATTCCAGTTTCTTATTTTTGAAAATCGAGAGCCCCGACCATTCCGCCGCGTTCTCCGCTCGCCGGTTTCTTGTTGGTGGCGCGCAGGAATCTTGTCGCAATTAAGAAATCCATGTTGCTAATATCTGCCTCGGGGAGCAGATATTACCGAAGGCCGAGCAAAATACGCCTCGGCGCCGCGTCGCGTCGCGTCGCACCGCACCGCGTCGCGCCGCATCGCACCGCACCGCACCGCACCGCGCCGCACCGCGGCGATTTTTCCGTTACAGTTATTCGACCGCCTCGCGCCGATCTAATAATAATAGTTGTTTATTGCACGCGATACGATCGCCGATATATCGCCGCGGAAACAAGGAATTAATGGCGGTGCCGTGATTACGATCGAAGACGTGGAAATAACTGGAGGTACGAAGGAAGCGGCGTAAATTGAACGGAGAGCAGCAGCCGCTTAAAAATATCTCTCGACGATCGTCGCCGATCCACGGGCTGCTGCACGTGCGCTTCGGCCGACTGTGTCGAGGCTGCAGTTTGACCCGCGTAACCCGTCCTTAAATGCAGTTGCACCGGGTGGGAGGGGGCCGGTGATCTCATTCGGGAGGGAACGGAGAACACAGCGAACCGATTTAAAGTCGCGAGGCGCCGCGAGTTCGTGGAAAAAGTCAAGTGCACGAGTCTCGACTTTTCTTCTTCTTCTTCTTCTTCTTCTTCTTCTTCTTCTTCTTCTTCTTCTTCCTCCTCCTCCTCTTTTTCTTCTTCTGAGTACCGGCTCCTCTTTTTCGATTTTTCGAGATCCTCTGCCACGTGAATTTCACGATGGGCCTACTAGAGTGGACTCTCTGGAAATCAAGAGGAAGTGAACTTAGTCAGAGCAAGATAATCTTCTACCGTTACTCGCAAGACAGGTTTCCCAGATGTCCAATTAGTTTCGGAAAACTAACGATTAGACGTTGCAGTATTTTTTCACCTGCTATTAACTAATATCAGTGTCAGACGCGCAGAAAATGAACGACTAGACTCTTATGCATTTATGGCAAGATTAAAAAGGAAGACGGTTTTTATTTTGTATAAAAATCCGCAGTCTATTGACAACGTAATTCTTTTGATCTGAATAATAATTATAATAATAACTATTTGTCGATACAATAAACCCATTGTTAGAGTGAGAGAAAGTAATAATAATGTAGCAGTCACACGAGGACGGATAGAATACAAAAACTTAGAATTAGGAAAAAACTTAAACATAAAAAAGCTCATGCGAAAAAGGAGCTAGAAAGAACTATACATGAAATATGATAAGAATTAGAAGAGAAACCTAGTTGATCGCGGTGTCGGTTAAAGACAACAAGTAAACGGTTTAACCTGTTGAAAATGTATAAAATCTCCCTTACGTTTAAAACCATTTTCGCAGCTACTTATGGACGAACTTCGGCTGTATTTTTTCCAACGAATAACAAATTTTCCGGGCGAATGAACGAATGAGGTACTACAACCTCTAAGAGTTAGTCTTTCAAAATTAATCGAACATCTGGCAAGTCTCCCTTGCGAGTTCACAGCAGTGCTCTCCAAGAAAGAACCAGAAGACTAGTTGCCACTCTCCGCCTCTTTGCGCGCGGAGAGCGGTTTCGTTGGTATCGATTTGTACGGAGCCGGTACAGAAGGAAATTCATGGCACTAGACGGTTCGCCGACGGCTGAGAAACGTCGCGAGGACAAAAGGGCGCCGAAAAACAAGGAAGGAACGAAGGAACCATGGTGGAGGACCGGGAACGCAGCCGGGGGCGCGACTCCGAAGAGGGATCGATCTCAGCGAGAGTCGCCGCGCTCGACAAAAAATCGCGAGAGCAGCTGAGGGCCACTATTATTGCCTCGAGATTCGACTCGGATCGAGCCGCGAAACGCCGGACCATTGTCTCGGGCCTCTCGAGCGGGGCGTGGCGCGGCTTGGACGACGAATCGGTCGAAATCGTCTGCGGTTGAGATCGAGATCGAGCAACGTCGCTCCAACGGTCGGAAACACCGATATTAGCTCGTTTCGGAGCGAACAGTTTTTGGAACTCGACGAAGTCGAAGAATTTCTGGACCAAGCGGATCTCTCGGGGGATCGTCTTCAGCGAACGCAGGAAATTGAACAACGACTCCCCTCTGCTAAATTCTTTGCTAACGCGAACGAGAAAACGGTTTGGCGCAACGAACAAGGCGCCTGGGACACGGCGAGCTCGACAATGCAAATCGGTTGAAACTGCAAATGAAACGTCGCATCAACGCGACACCGGGTTAAAGATCCTCGGCGAGTATGCTGGGATTGCTTTCGCGGAAATGAGAACGACTGGGGCGTTGTCTCTGACCAGGAACGGTCGTATCTACTTCGCGCTGGATTTTGCTGCGGTAGCAGCTACTTTTGTTTCCGCTGTCGCTTGATTACGCTACAATCTGTTGCTCAAATTCCGATGACTCGTTTAAATCCAACACACGAATGCTCGTTTGCCTTGCGCGTCGGAAGAGTTCCTTCTAGGCCAGTGATTTCAATTGAACCTGTGAGATACCCGGTCGTCCGAGTATCTCGTAAGTACACAGCGTATTTCTGATCAAATTTACGATGAAATTGAAAGAACTTAGGAACATTGTCCTAGTCTGGTGGATTTATAAAAATGATTAACAGAAGAAATACTTTTCTAATAAACTTCCGTTTCTTAGGATTTAATTAAAAAGAAGTTATATTCTGCATAAAAATACGCAGTCTACTCGTGAATAAGTGGCCTAGTTCGTACTGAAATTCTTGGATCGTCAATTTCCATTGAACAAACAGCCATTGGAGACAGTTCCTTGCCGTTCGTCTTGGAGCAAAAAGAGCATCCTTCCGGCTGCACGAGACGCAACGTGATGCGACTCGCTATGTCCGACATTGCTGGTCATCTTCCAATTCGGCGCAATTCGGTGTATCTGAGGGCCCGATCGATCCGCGTCGAGTCGAGCAACAACACTGACCCCATTATTCCCGGTCGACTTCCAGCATCACAATGCGGAGGAAACAGAAAAAGTAGGTTCGAAAGGTCCAAATCATATTTCTCGAGGCATCGGGGCCCGGCCGTTGCATCAGCCCTCTTCGCCAGACCTTTGCTCGCTCCGATCGAAATCGAGCGATAAACCTGGGGGCCCGGTCCCAGTAGCGGAGCGGGTGAGCCATTGTTTCGACGCTTCTCGGGGAGGGTGTGGTTCCAGGCGGCGAAATCCTTAAAAGGTCGCGCCGCGAAAACGCGAGCTCTCCGGCGCGAAGAGAGTAGAAGAGAGTAGAGTAGAGAGGAGCCGGTGGTTCCAGCCGACAAAAGAGGAGCAGGCTCGCGCTGGCGCGAGAGGAAAGCGAGAGCACGCCGGCCACGGGGTTTCTATCGGGGCCCGTGCCTTTGTCGAGGCAGCTGGCGAACAGGTGTGTCGGCTGGGGCCTCAGTCGTCAGCTGTTCCGCTTCTAAGCACCGCGACCACTAAGCTGCGACGCGCGGAACGGCCGTTACGTTCCTCGCTGATACGCGCAAACCGACCGGGGAAACCGGCCGTGTCGAGGCTTCCTCTGCGAAATTTCCTTTTAAAGAATTCTTCGGACGGAAGCGATCCAAATACGCGTTGCTCCAGATCAGCGTTTCCGGACCGAATGGTCGGGCCACGACCTAACGATCCATCTCCCTGAACTTTTCGCTCGTGAAACATCGTTCGTTTTTAACAGCACTGAGCTCCAATTGTTTCTAACGTACAATCTTCAAGAACTTGCCAATCTGTGAGCCTTCCACTAGGTTTCTCGAGAAGCTTCCTTGATCTTACGTTTGGTTCAGCGATAACCTTGACACCTTGGCTGCCACCTAAACAACATCAATTTAGAGTTAAAGTAATGCATTTAATCGAATTGTCATATTAATACATTCATATATCATTTAATGTACTATTAACCGAATACACATTAATGCATTCAATCGAATTGAAATTGCAAACTTTGGTTCTATGAGATCGATTACTTTGTCCACGTTCTTACCTCTTGCTAAGCCTAATGTAAGATCGGGAAAATCCACTGGATCGGCGTAAAAATGAATTTCCAAATCCGAGCAAATAATTCCGTCATGCATTTATGGGTCAGCAAAAGTTGACCCTTATCACTCCAAGAATTTTATAGAACGCTGTAACGCTGGCTTAAAGCTTGGCAGCATTACTGCCGGTTGGAGTGATAAGTGTTAAAGTTTTAAAGGATGCCCTGGAAGACGACGCAGCATTTTCAGATAAAATCAACCACCTCTTCATCCCGCGTCTAAACGTTGATTTTATTAACCACTTGCGCTAGCAAAAAATTCACCGACGCGTGTCCCAGAACGGTCCAGTGTAACTCGCTGGGAGGCGTCACAGAAATCGGAAAAAGATTGATATTTTCTAAACTAATTTATTTTCCATTTTAGAATATGAGTTAAATATTGACAATTGTACGCTATGCAGTGCAATGAAAATTTGTGCTCTGGCAAACAATCCCACCCGACAATCGCATGACGATGTACATACCACGTCGTTGGCGATTCTGTAACAAAAGCATTACGACGTGCGTGGCACGTCTTTCCAGTGCAAGTGGTTAACATTCCTTCGTCGCGATGCTCTTATCCAACAATATCGCCAACATATTGGGAGCTAAGCTGGACCCATGACGGACGAAAATCGTCGCTGTGGGTCCGCTAAATTCCCGATTGGTCCGGCCAGCGAGGCATCGTTCCCCTTAAGGATTAGCAGCAGGTGAATACGCATTGTGGCTAGAGCACGGCGATCCTATGGAAAGCCTCTAATCTCATTAGCATTATTTAATCGGCGGAACTCGTACGAGGATTCTATTTCCATACAAAGCTCCATAGAGATGTCGGAAGCGTAAAAGTTCTCGAGTTCGCTTTTAATAGCAACAAATAGCGGATTATCGGAGAGAAGAGGGAGAGCTTCGGCCAGCCATAAGTCCCCGTTCGCGGGGAGACGGTGTTGCGAGTGTTTTCGAGTGCCGCGAGTGTTGCGAGTGTTGCAACACGGGCTGGAGCGTCACTCGAGAAGAACGGCGCGTAATGGATCGGCGCGGTGCAGCTCGGCTCGGCTCGGCGTTTCAGTATCATTGAGCGCAATTGACAACTGCTGACTGACGGTTCAGTACCGGTTGGCAACTGGCCGTGCCGTGCCGTGCGCGACCAGCCGTATCCGCGATTTACGCTCGTCCTCCACGATGTTTGATCGATCTGCCTCGTTACGTTTCCACGCGGATAACCAACCACCTTATCCCGGCGGAAACCTCGCTTTGGAAACCGGCCCCGCACCCTCCGGCCTCCTCTCCGACGGTCGCGTGACCGCTGCTAATGTTATAATCGGAGCCCTGCCTCGACGAGAGCTCGCGTCCATCTCGAAAACCCGAGAGCTTCGAACGATTTAGCCGGCGAAAGTTGCAATTTCTGCCGCGAGATAGATTCTCGAATAAACCCGATGACCGATTGGTCCGATCCTTGATCGGTTGCACACCGAATTGCTGCTACACTTCCGATAATCTTTATTTCCTAGCGTTAAGTCTTCAACGAGTTAAATCTAATCTATGCTACACTCCATGTCATTACTCATAATTCCCTTTGAAAATTCATTGTGATGAAACGTTATAATGAGAAAAAGAAAATTAGAGGAATTCTATAGCGCGACTGATTAATTGACGATCGAAAACGTGGACATCGAATCGCTGCTAATCCTTTAGCGGCCTCTATCGAATTGAATCTCTAACGGGACTGGATCAATTCCCCGGCAAATGTGAAACGTATCGCAGCTCGATTAGCCGATCGTTGTTGGAAAATTAAACAGTCGCCATCATAAAATTCATCGGTGCAGGCTCGTGGTACGTCCCCGCAAACCGAAATCGGACGCAATCGTCGGCGAAGCGGAATTCGGCGGAGCAGCGCACGGGGCCCGGAAAACCTGTTAATCCCGCGAAAACAGGTGAAACGTGCCCCAATTCAGTGGAATATGAGACCGGTGGAAAGCCTGCAAGGCCGCCGGATTTTTCCTGGCGCATTTTTGTCAGTTTACGAGCCTCGTGGAAGGGGTACACGCCGCCGGTGTCTCTCTTTTCTCTGGCCGTTTCTCCCTCTACCCTCGCCGATTCCCCTCGTCTGTGGGTGTCGTTGTTACTGGAGCCCAGAGGGGCTCGGGAGGCTAGGGGGGACACGCCGGTGGATTCGGGGGTTGGTCTCGTGTCGAGGTGGGGCAAAGGTGACCCCCGCGGATCAATACCGCTGCCGGTTGGGCGCCTCCACCATGCTCGCCAACGACCGGTGCTCCCGTATTTCCTCTCGAAATCGAATGCCATTCGATCCAGACACCTCGAGAAAATCATCTCTGACTGCAACGCCCTCGTAAAAAGGAAAAAAAAGAATTCCGACCGATCGCCGTTTCGAAGTCCATACTCTGCAGCCTCTGCACCTTTCGTTCGAACCTTCTCGCTCCCGTCACCGGAAAATAATCGCACGACCTGGAATCGTCGATCGTTAATTTAGATTCGATCGTCGATCGAGAATTCCCGATACGAGCTAATTAGATAGGAAACCGAATTGTGAATATGCGGCTTGATAATTACTGGACTGTGGATCTTTATGCGAAATCAACATTTTCTCCATCGGTTTCGAAAAATGGAAATTGACTGAAAACTCTCTTAACAGTTCTAATTGTTTAAAAAGTAACGTACCCGTGTCCTTTCATTCTTCTTCCGATTTTCCTTATCATGTATTTCGCTTTACCAGTTTTCTCATAAATGCACGAAATCCGCGATCTGATAATCCGCACTCTCTTGCGTTGACCAAAAATCTACCGTACGGTTGTACATTTTAATTGGAATTACGGGGACTCCTTCCATGCTGAAAAATTGAATAAATTCCTTAGTCGAAATGCACGTTATAGCAAAGATGCCGAACAGTTTAAATAAATTCCGTCTTGTCATTCCTATGACGCAAGACGCTTCGCGAAACAAAGTCGATTTATCGTTAATTTCTGGAAACAGAGAGAGAGGCTTGATCTCTTAACAATTTTAACAAGCCGCCGGCTCGTCGATTCTCGTGACAAATAATCGAAAAGTGTAACATCGTATAATAATCGTTCTGGTCGAATCGGACCCAGCGTTCGAGAGCAGCGCGGTCCGGCAAAGTGCGATCAATGAACAGAGAACTTTCTTCCGCGGCGGCATTGTTCGAGGCGAGGCGGTTGCGCGTAGAGGCATCGGTCGCCGGTTTTCCGGCTTGTCTTAGGCCGACACGCGAAAGTAGTTCGGATCGAGCGACCGTAACGTCGGCAGCGGCGGCGGCCGCTTTAAACCGGCCGATGAACGACGGTGACGCAACGAAGACGCCGCGGCTCGCCGCGAGATTACACGAGCACTTTCTCCCATTCCGAGGAAGCGCGTAATATTGTGTTCGGGATTAGAGTCGGCCTCTGACTAACGGGGATCAAGCCGCCATTAATGGGCGACTCGTTCGAGACCGAGAGAGAGAGAGAGAGAGAGAGAGAGAGAGAGAGAGAGAGAGAGAGAGAGAGAGAGAGAGAGAGAGAAGCGTTCGCCGGCGAGCTGGCAACAGCCGTGACGGCGAGGAGCTGCGTTCCGAGCGAAGGGCGTCTTACTTGACTCCGTTCCGTAGCGGCAAATTAAATTCGAGGTTTCTCGAGCGCGTTTCCGGTTCCGCGGGAACCGAGCGTCGCGATGCATCCTGCTCGATCCTGCGATCACTTTTTTTTTCCCTTCGGGAAGAACCCCGGTCCCAGAAAATCATCTCGTTACGCCGCCGTTCGGGCTTCCGCGACTCGACGCACAACTTCATGTTCGTACAATGCTCGTTCTAATCTGTCGGCGAGATGCTCGAGCAAATTTCCTGAATCGAGTTAGTGCGTACTCGCGAACAGGTTTCTCGGCATCGATCCCCTTTCAGATCGAAACAATCGTTCACCGGCCAGAAATCTCCAAGTTTGATGGAGTTTCTAACAGCCCGGGTGAACATTCACCCGAGCACAGAGCGTTGGCCACCGTGCGAATCAACACGAACGATTAGACCGAATTCATTCAATTCTCGGATGGCCGTCGACGGTAGCTCGTGCCACATTGGACGAGAGGAACGAACGAACATTGAACGCGAACGCCTTGCGAAACGATTCGCGATTAACGAGCAGATAAATCGCTCCACGCATCTCCACTTGAGCAACAACCGAGGTTAAACAGGAGGAGCGAGCAGGTCGAAGGTCGAGGGTCGAGGGACCGCGACGATCGAGCCTGACAGGTTTCGATTGATCGAAGAACGGGTTCGGAGCCTGCGAACATCGCGTCCGAGCTCGGCCGAGAGTATTCGAGAAAAGTCCGTTGAATAACCCGCTGGGAAATTCCCGCGGGTGCTGTTCGCGGAAGCTTTTTTCGCTAATCTCGATCATTACCGGATCCAGCTGAATCCCGGATGCCAGTGTCCGGTGTTGGTGGCCGGAAGCGAGCCGCGCCGCGCGGATACGAGCGAGTCACGAGCATCGTTCGCGCGAAATTACGTCACGAGGTCGCCGGAAGCGGCCGGCTGCAAAAATTGGAGCGGCCTCGGTCCCGGAACCTTGTTTTCCAGGCGCAGGTGGTTCCTCGTTCCCGTTCACCTTCGCTTAGAGACGACCGTCGAGCAAAAGCCGCAGAGACCGCGTTACTTCCTTCCATAGCTCGCGTCGATTCATCGACCAGGAACTCCGTCGAATCTCATTCAAGTTGTCCGCCGATTAGTCGCTGCGGTCGGCTGCGGCTACGATCGTCCTTCGAATTTCACGAAATCAGATTCTTCCTGCGGCGACCACCCCGATAAACCGTTGTTATCGTTTCGCAGGCCACGAAGTTCACGGTGAGAAACGCCGCCGTTGTCGCGGTCAGCAGCGAATAATCGCCAACGATGTCATTTCCCGAAATTGGTTCTCCGTTCAATTTAAGAATAGAATCAAGTTCAATGCATGCTCAACGATCGCTGCTTCTTTGAGGAATGCGGCGATCTTATCTCGAACTGCGGTTGAACCGAATGTAGGCGATAAATCGACGTTCGTCGTCGTCTTTAGGGGCACGCTTTAACGATGCGGGCTTCCCGTTTCTTGAAACGCCTGAACGACAATTTTCCCGTTACTTCCGAACGACCGGTGCACTTCTAATGGAACGGTCTGGACGCTTTCAATTTTCAACGCGAATTTACCGCAGTTTACAACGTCGGTACTTGCTCTGTTACTCACCGCGTTCGGCAGTATGCATTAGCGGGCACTTGGGATGTTGACACAGACTGCGACTGGTTTCGAAAATGAAGGACGGACCATATACTGATGCCACCAAATGTTATCGAGCGAGTGTACAGACTATCGAGTAGCATAGCGGAGGAATCTTATTACAGATTTTTATGCAAAATAAAGATTGTCTGTATTGACCGCAAGACGCAGCAGCTCGACATTTATTTTTCTTTTTTTTTATAATAAGCATAATGAGTTGAACGTAATACAATAGTATCTTCAAATCCAACACCAGAACTACCGAGTTCTAATCGCAACAAATATGTATTGTTTTATAACAATGAGAATATTCGATTTACTTGAACTTTGTAGGATTTCTGTCATAATGTTTGCTCGAATAAAGAAGTTTTTATCTAAAAATTTCTCACAGACACATTTTTATAATGTCATAAATCGTAAAAGAAAAAAGTCAGAGATCAATTATTTTGACCGTTTTGGTAGTTCTAGTGTCAAATTTATTCACTGTTTCGAGTTTCAACTACACATTATTGTCATAAATCCGTAAAATCCGCAGTCCGGTTGCTACAGATCGCGAATATAAACATAAATTGCGACGTAAAGCTATCATCCACGTTTCAATACCACCTCTGTGCCAACTGCCAACCTCCCAACGGCCGAATTTCGAATGTACCTACTCGCAACGTGTCCTCGCAATCCCGATTGTTCATGTTGCACTGCAAACGCTGCTGGCCGCTTCAAAGTTCACCGGACTGGTTTCTGGACGAATCTTTTTTGCAACGTGCTCGCCGAACAGAATTCTTTCCCCGTTTTAGCGCGGTTGCTCGCGACTGCGAACAGAAACTAGCAAGATGTGTACCAGCTCCTGCGAGATGTTTTCCCAAGCGCACACGCGTCCTCGCCGTTTCCGCGCGGTATTTATGCGCGACATCAAACGCGGCGACGAGCGCCGCGGGGCCGAACGACCGTGAACACGGCCGCGCCACGAATTTATTACGATATTATTCGACGCGATCGTGTCGGCAATAAATATCGCAGGACACGGCGCGACACACAACAACCGGAATTTCGCCGGGCACGCGAATTTGTTCGGATACCCCGAGCATGCTCGTCGCGCGCCGCGTGATCTCGATTTTCCGCGCTCGCCGAACGTTTTCCGCGCGCTTCTAATCGTTATCTGGTTGGCAAAGAGGGAAGCGGAGGGCTGTGTAGTTTGAAAGTTGTTTGGATTCAGCGCTTGTTTATTCAGTGATTCTTACTTCGGCGCTTGGGCCGAGTGTAAGGGAAACTGTGAAGACACGTTGCTACTTTTTCAAATCTCATCGTTACAATGTATTTATTCTGACGTCAACCGTTCTGTGATGATTCTAAAATATGATTAACACGCTAAGCGCTGTACCAGTCACCGGTGAGTAATGTTATATTTAAAGTTGTGTGTCGTCAGTCGCGACGACGATCAAAAATTATACTCTACTATACATGTAAATTTTGAACAATTCGGAGAACATAAAAAGTAGAATATACGTCCAAATACTACTTGTTACCGTAAAGAATTTTAACGAGCATTTTATTACAACACGATAATCGCAGGTTCCACAGAATATCATAACGCGTGCTAAAAGCAATACAAACAGGCACGCCGTTTAACGTGTTTAGGATGTTTGTAGAACGGCGTTTCAGCTATTGTTGCTTCGCACTTAACCCTTAACGGTCACGAGTCACCTCGCACGTGACATTGTACGTACGTTAGACTCGAGCATCTGATGCCCGATAAGGGCTGAAACGTTCAAACCGTGTCTTACTCGCGATGCGGCAAGCCGGAGGAAGGCATCGTAGAAACCGAAACCGAAAGTGACCGGAAAGCTAGCGGTACGTAGACCTGAAATGGGTTATTCGGAGCCCGGATTTCGTCGAGTGTTTCGCGAGTAAGGAACGGAAGGTGTTGAATTCGTGTATAAATTCGAACACAATGTCGCACTGTCCTCTCTGGAGTGTGTTGTACACGGTCGCTCGGTGTCGGAACGGAGAAACACGGCACCGGCGGAGCGGCACTGTGGCCGGTTGAAAAATCAATGCGCCGGCTGAACGAGGACAAATTAAACTAACCAGGTTTTCCCACTGTGTGTTCGCATTGCAGGTACAAAGCGAATCATTGCGTGAGCGGGGGCGGTAGCCGCGGAAACGGCGCGACTGGCGGTACCGGAGGCGGTCTAGGTAGCGGAGGCGGCGGCCGCGGGGGCGGCGGGGGTGGAAGCCCCGGCAGGGGCGGCGGCGGAGGCGGAGGAGGAGGAGGCGGCGTTGGAGGCGGAGGAGGAGGAGGAGGCGGGGGAGGAGGAATAGACGGTGGCGCGGTGCCCGCTGCACCACCGACCACCGGCCGTCACCACCACCACCACCACCACCACCATCATCACCATCATCACCACCTCGTCACCACGACCACCACGACCAACACCACCACCACCACCACCACCAACGGCGGCACCAGGCACCACAAGTACAAGCTGCCCGCTGGCAAGCTGTGCAACGAACACCGTCACCACTCGCATCATCACCGGCATCACCCACACCATCGCTCCCACCATCGGGGCATGAACATGGGCCAAAAAATTTCAGGTTAGAACCCACCACTACTGCTGCTCTTCTACGATACGGCGCTCCCGTTTTTCGGAAGAACACGCTACGAATGTCCTGGCACTTGTTAAGTACCGGTACTCTCTCTCCCAATAGTTCGCTAGACGATGCTCTGGGGTGGGGGTATATTTTTCCGCGGAACCAAGTACCCATACGTTTCTCTTGACACATGGAGAACACAGAGTTACCTCCTTACTACTCTGTATAATAATTAGACAACGGGTCTTTGTGCAAAATGAAAATTGTTTACCTCGACTGCAATAAATAGAAGTCGAATAAAAATATATTTCTTCTGCTAATGAATTTAGTAGGTTGAAAATGATGTAACAGTGTTCGTAATTTTTTCGTAATTTTTCTCGTAAATGTATAAAATTCACTATCTAATAATGATGTATATATATCATTTTTTGGAGGCTATTTGAACGATTAGGAGAGTCGCTTTTAACACATTGTCTGTCACGTCGGTCGTGCGGGACCAACGGAACTTTGTTATCGAACTTGAATATTAATTTTTTGTTGCAATCTATTACGTATGCCAAACTTTATTAGGATCTACGAGATATGACAGAATCACAAAAGAAATTGCTATAACAGATCTTATCTACTCCACTGTTGCATTGTTAAATAATCGTAAATAATAATTTTGCGTGTCTTTTGGAGACACTGGCATAACAGTCAACGTTTTAAAAATTGCCACAATGTGAAAGTCATTTCATTCATGAAATCGAAATTAGAAAGTTAAAATTTTCCTTGGGAAATATATTATTTAACTCTTTTGTATCCTAAAAATTCTGGTAATATTAAGTTTTGCAATAAGAAAAAGAATTTCAAAATCTAGTTAAAAATTAACGTCGTCCATATACGACCGACGCGACTCTCAACGTGTTAAAATACATAGGAGAATGCATACTATTCGGAGAGCAACCATAACGCTGAGGACACTTCGGGCGTCTTCTTCCAAAAAGCAAGCTACAGTGACTCCCGTTAATTTTCGGACAATTTTCAAAATACAATAACTTTTTTAGAACCGGACTAAACGACCTGAATTTTCTTTTAGTTGATAGAATGCTTTTTTAAAATTTTCTTGTTGATTGGGATGACAAAAAAAAAACTAACTCATGTTCTCCATATTTTTTATCCGAATCTGTAACGAAAATTTAAATTATGCGTTTTTGTAGATCCTGGTAATTTATATACGTAATTTAATTACAAATTTCGTTGAAATCGGTTGACCTCGTTATGAGCTGTAAACAATTAAAGATCACGAAAATCGCAGTTTTGTCCCGATTGTCGACACTTTCGACCAATTGGTGTGAGAAATCAGCAGTTCTGTAAGTCTTTTAACGCTTGTAACCTGATTTTGCATTAACCGATTCCGACGAAATACAACTTACCGAGAACTACAAAACGCATTTTTAAAACTCTCGTTACAAGCACAGCCAAAAAAGTTAAGAAAACGGGAGTCTTTATTTTTTTTATCATTCTAAGCAATAGCAAAATTTAAAGAATGCATTCTAGTTACGGTCTTGTAAACCGGCTCTTGTATCATCTAACAAAAATTCGAGTCGTTAAGACCAGTTCTAAAAAAGTTATTGCATTTTGAAAAGTGTCCGAATATTAACGAGAATCACTGTATACGTAGCGATGGGTCGTCAAGGCGAATGTGATATAGATCCCACGGTTGGCACAAAGTACCATAAAGTTCTCAAGCTTGTTTCGAGCCTGCTTGATCCACGATCCTGAGTAAATCTGATATCTTCAAATAGTAAACCTATTCGGAATGTTTGGAGACCCACCGCTATGAACAAATGTTTCCCCTTACTTCGAATCTCCCACCCTGACTCGACTCGACTTGACCTGAACTTGCTTCGACCGCACTCTCTTGCGATCTTAGAGGAAATCGCTTTGAATCCTGACGCACCGGACGAGGAACAATCGGAACACATACAGGCACTACGACAACAACTATTACTACAACTACAACAACAACTAGCACATGGACACCAACTACGACAACAACAAGTACAAGAACAACAACAACAACAACTACAACAACAACTAGCACAACGACTGCTACAACAACAACAACATGAACAAGAACAACTACGACTACAACATCAACAACAACAGCGACGACGACGACGAAGAGGGCGACAGAGGTTGCCTCCGGACATAGATCCTGAGGAAGGTAATGTGTCACGGGTCACGATTTCCGAAGTTCATGATCTGCATTGGATCTGGCTGCGAAAATCAAGATCGATATTTGACCTGATCCATTTCCAAGGATCTTGAACCAACTAGGAGGTGGCAAAAGATTCAAAACTTTGCGTCTCACCGCTAAAAGGGATCAAACAGTTCGAATTTCCGGTCTAAAGTCCTATTTCTACTTCGCCCCGTGCGTTCGCTTCACGCAGAATCAGAACGCGTATAAAACGTAGAGCTTCGTTCATTCGAAACACCGTGTCCGACATTCGCACACCATTTCCACTGACAAATTGGCAAACTTTCCAAATCATTCTGTTGATCTTACACACGGTAAGGGGATGAAATTTCCAGTTCATTTCTGTCGATGAGTCAGGCAAACTTTCATCAAATCATTCTGTTCATCTTAGACACGGCAAAGGGATGAAATATCTGGGCTCTATCTTCGAGCTAGCCTTTCCGGTCGACGTTGCCCTAAGAAACTGGAATGCCGCTACTTTTTCGTAGCGCGCAAGTTCGCGGGTTCCGTGCATATTCAGTTATCCGAAGTTGGTCGGCCGGCGCGTCGGGGCGCAGGAATGTCGGTGTAACCGAGTTGTAGGCGAGTTGTTCGGCCCGTGGCAGCGTTGTAATTGCAACGGAATCTTGGGGATCGAGGGGATTAGTTGCGGCGTCTGGTGTCGCAAATATTTGGACGTTGTCCGAGAGCCCCTCGAAGTGGATACCCGCGCAGTAGGTTAATGGTGTCCCGCGCGGAGTTCTAGTTGTTTCTTGGTGCGCGGTTTAAGCGGGGAAAAAGGAAGGGAGACACAGCTCGGGGCCGAGAGCGAGAAGCTAAACTGGTCGTGTAAATTCGTCGGCCGAGTCCTAAGAGCGGCCATGCTGCGCGGGAAAGGAAGTTTCGGCGTCGACTCGCCTCGCCGGGCTTTGACCAGGGTCAAGGCCTCTGACCGCTCTCGATTTTACCTACCTGCTCAGGTAGAAGCTTCGAACAGGTCCCGCGGACCCGCGTCTCCTCGTTTCTATCCTCCGGCGAGAAACGAGTCGTAAAGCACCGGTCGGGTTTCGAGGCGAAAGTTTTCTGCTGGCTGGTGGCTCTCTTGTTACCACGGTCGGCCACGAATTTACATAAGTGAAAAACTATTAATCACCGATACAATTAACCTTTCCATAAATCCTGCCGATCGGCCGGCTCCGTGTCGACCCGGCGGGGACGACGGCCACAGTTTAAAAAGTGAAAGGAAAAAGAAAGGCGTACCGCAGCCGGTGCTACTTCGACCCTGTGGAACCGCAGGTTTATCCCGCTCTTCTATCCGCTGCGCGCGGAGAATTTATTTTGAAACTGGTCTACCGCTTCCGGCCGCTCGCTCGTCCATTCGTCTCCCTTTCATCTACCGGATCGGTAGTTCGGGCCGGGTCGCTTGCGCAGCATACACGCCTTTGAAAGTTACGACGGTCGAAGAAAAGGTTCCTTTCGAAAAGTTCCACGAAAGTTTCGCCGTAGGGAGCGCGCGTAGTTCGCTGGTGTAACGGGTCGCTAATTATTTGCATACACGCGTTACGCGGCGTAACACGGCCGGCCAGCCTAGCGTAACAAGTTCCGCGGCTAATTAGTTACCGGGAGAGCCGACGATTCTCATTAGAACGGTCACGATCCATCGGGCAGGCTCTCGACGGTGGAAAAAACACCGGCACCGTCGCCGATTAATCGTTTCCCCGTCGATCCCGGCCCCGCTCCCATGATTTACGACCGCTTCCGGAAATCGATTCCGTCTCGCCGGGATCCTGTAACGGCGCTCCTCTCTCGTTGCTCGCCTTTTCGGGAAATTTGTCGCCGTAGACCGCAGCCAATTCGCAGCTCCCTCTCTTATTCTCTCTCTCTCTCTCTCTCTCTCTCTCTCTCTCTCTCTCTGCTGCGCCCGTGAAATTTACGAGCCGGGAGTATCGTAACTCTCGGACACGACGCCGAAAAAAAGCCCGAGCGACGCGTCGAACCCGAAGGAGACCCGCAGGCTCGGCCAACCGACCGGATACACAGAGAGAGAGGGCCGTGAAAGGCCCTTTCTATTAGTGCCCCTCGGCTTTTCGGGCACGGGAGACCCTTTGAAATCCTCACGGACCTTTCCAGAACCCTCGTTTCGGAACCCTCGAAACGCTGTCGGGAACAGCTGCCAGAGCAAATAAACCAGCATCCGAGGATATCGCCCCGTGTTCGACCCTAGCCCAACCGAGGAGAGAAGAGTGGGGCCGAGAACCTGCGAGAGCACCGCAGTGGCGAAAGAGCAGCACCAGCAGCCTTCGAGAACCTTCGACGAGGCCTGCTGTGTGCCCGCCGGAGGACGGCACCGACGGACGAACCCTTCATTATTTTTCTTGCACTCTTTTTTTCACCGGTTCCTCCGCGAATCTACCCGGCAACAACGCCTGCCAGGTATCCGCTCTGCCACAGGATGAACCCCGCGAACGCGTCTTGAATTATTAACGACCCTGTGGAAATCCACCAACGACGGCGAAACGCCGGCCGTGTCGCGGTCGTTGGACTGCCCCTGGACCATCGTAAGTTCGCGATCCTGTGACTCCGCAGGTAGAACCTGTCGGGAACCGACTTCGATGTCTCGTCTGATACCTGCTGCAGGTCGCAGACTTGCTCGTTCGGTCCTGGAGGATCTGAATTTCCTGCCTAGTCGCACGTTCGAGCGCCCCTGCAGACCTGCCGAAGCACGTCTGCCGGCGGGTTGCCGTATTTCAGGGATGCTTTCAGGAGAGGTGTCTAACCTTTGTACAGGCTTTTGACGAAAATTGACTGAATAGACGTTGACGGAAGAGTTAAGCGAACGAGGATAGAAGGGCATGGAGAATGGGAGTGCTGGGTGATTCTATTGACCAACCCTGATGTTTTGCAGGCGGCGTGAAGAGCGTGACGCGCGAGAGCGGAACTGGAACGGGCGCCGCAATCGGCGTCGGAGGCGGCGGCGGCGGCGGAGGCACCGTGGCGTACAAACCCGTGGTACCCAGGGAGCTGGCGCAAGATTTCTCGAGGCCCGCCCGCCTCGACATCCTCCTCGACATGCCGCCCGCCTTGCGGGAGACGCAGATACACCACAGCTGGAACGCCGAGGACCGTAGTTTGAACATATTCGTCAAGGTACGTCCTTCCGAGAAACCAGAAACCGCGACTGACGGTTGCATTAACGTCGCTCATCTCTATCGTACGCGTCTCTTCGAGCTCTCCCACAATGTCTTGCACTCCGGACATTTTTTCGTGAGAATCGTCCTCCTCGAACATAGTGTTCTTGAAACGAGCCATCCGTACGTATGTAAGATTAATCCACGTTTCTATCGCGTTGTCAGACGAAATTGGGTAAGGTCGTAGCTGATCTTATTCCAAATCGAGGCTGAACGCGTACTCCCGCTGCCTTTGAATTAATTTTCGATAGTTTCAGGATTGCGCATCCTCCGGATGTAGCACAGTTGTTAACAGAATTTATAGTCCCAAAAATGTCTCGTAATCTGGAAATGGCGGGTTCCTGAAGTCATTTGAAGTAACTTTTTCTTTAGCGAAAATGCAATCCGATGCTTTGTTCACGAGTTATTGACGAAAAACACTGACCAATAAGAGGCGAGCTCGGCTAGCGCGAGGCGGCCCAGCCAACGGGCGCACGGAGCCCAGTTCCGCCCATTGGCTCGGCCGTCTCGCTCCAGCTTGCCACTCATTGGTCACTGATTTTCGTTAATAACTTATAAACAAAGCCGTGAATTGCATTTTCACCGAGGAAAAAGTTACTTCAAATGAACTTAGGAATCCCTCATTTTCGAATTGCGAGACATTTTTAGGACACCCTGTATAAACCCTCAACTGACGTAAATTGAAGTATATGTGTTCCTGTGAGCAGTGAATCGCCGCAACAAAGTTCCAAGCGCGTTGCAAAAGCTTTACATTCACGATAGAACTCGGTATTCGCGTTGAGAGACTTCCGGGAGGTAAAGAACGAGGCGAGGGTTAAATGGCATGGAGTACAACGGCAGGGTGTCCAGTGGAAACTTGACGCGAAGTTTGGAATAAGATCGTCGATGTGGACTGGGGTAGACGCAAGTTGTAATCTGTATTCGCTTCCGGTTCCGCAGGACGACGACAAGTTGACGTTTCACCGACATCCCGTGGCGCAGAGCACGGACTGCATCAGGGGGAAGGTAGGCTACACGAAGGGAATGCACGTGTGGGAGCTGTACTGGAGCACGAGGCAACGAGGCACGCACGCCGTTGTCGGTGTCGCGACGGCGGACGCGCCTCTCCACAGTGTAGGTTACCAAAGTCTGGTGGGTAACAACAATCTCAGCTGGGGTTGGGATCTCGGCAGGAATAGGCTGCTGCACGACTCAAAGAACAACAATGGCGTCACGTATCCGGCCCTTCTCAAGCCCGACGAGACGTTCATCGTTCCTGACAAATTCCTCGGTAAGGAATCCTCGAAGATTAGCAGGGAGTAGCTGTATCGGAAGCAAGGTCTGGATCTCTTGCTCTTTGGGTACTCCTTAGTACCTTTCGTTTCGCAACATTCATTGGTTCAAATATGGCTACTCTGCTCTGCAGAATGTGTTGAGGAAGTTCGCGGACTGAATCGCTAATGATTAATGGAAACGTTTGTCCTCGTCTCTCAGTGGTCCTAGACATGGACGAAGGTACGTTAGCGTTCGTAGTGGACGGTCAGTACCTTGGGATCGCGTTCAGGGGCCTTAAGGGCAGGAAGCTGCACCCTATCGTGTCGGCCGTGTGGGGACACTGTGAGATCACGATGAAGTACATTGGCGGACTAGATCGTAAGTACACCGTCACAGTAGTCCTAGTTTGTTTGGGTTCTTCGATTAACTGACCTGATTGGGTTGACTTGCAGCGGAACCTCTGCCTCTGATGGATCTCTGTCGAAGAGTGATCCGCCAACGGATCGGCAAGCACAGACTAGAAGAGAAAATTCAGATGCTGAACCTGCCACAGGCGATGGAGACTTATCTCCTATATCGTGACAGGAGATAACAACCGAGTGGCGCCAGTGAGAATGCCACCACGATTACGACTGTGGCGTACCATGCCACCACCGCGCTATTCTATTGCCACCTGGACGCACGGGGGAACATCGTGGTGAGACGAGTACGATCGCGGTCGTCATCGTCTTCCTCATCATGCTCATTGTCATCTTCCTTGTCATCTTCCTCGTCATCCTCGGCGTCCTGAGCCCTCCGCGTCCTCTCTCCCCATCGTCCTCGTCATGATTCCCGTTGGCTCCGTCTGCCGCGCGCTATGTCCTCGCTCCGTCAGCCTCGACGTCGCCTGTACACGAAAAGAAAAAAAAGAAGAAGAAGAAAACGGTCGTGCTCGACTCTGAATCGCGCGTCGTCTTCGTCGTCTCCCGTCGTTTCAGGAAAGCGACGAGCAAGCTCCTCGAGAACGAGCCGCGCGAAGCTGTACACTCGGCGGGCTAGCAACTATTATTTAGGTGATATTGTTGTTTTGTGTTATGTCGACACGATTTAATTCGTGCTGAAGTCTTTATTGATTGTTATAACAACCGGCGAGCGACGCGGCGCGTATAATCTTCTTCTGTTTGATTTTTCTTTTCTTCTTTGAGTTGTTCGGGTAGCTTTCGCTCGGGGCGCCGCTGTCTCTTATTTTTTTTTTACTCGTTTCCCGACGCCCCCGCGCACCGTTAGAACGTCCCACGTGGAAGTGACGACGCCGTGAGAGCAAGAAAGAAGAAACCGGAAGAAAATTGTCTGGGACCGTGAAAACCTATACCAGCGCTTCACACTACTGTTGGCCAGTAAAAGAAAACGTTAGGCTTAGTCGAGTCTGGAGGCTGATACGGGTGAACTTTCGATTAATTAATTAGTCAACGAACAAAGGGGGACTGCGGTCTCGTTCTAGTCCGGCCACGACGCAACCGGGAAGAGGGTCGAGGACCTATCGCAGCGGGGGAGGATGTCTTCAGGGTGTCGGACCACGAAGCCAGGAAAACGGTTCTGTTGTCGATCGAGCCATCGAGAATCGAGGGAACTGTGTATAGTGAGAAAAGAAGCCAGCCACTCGAGCAGCCACCTTCCAATAGACTCATTTTTCAAGTATTTTCTAAGCATGCTAGGTCTAATAAAGTATAGTGGTGTGCGTGAACGGTGGAAGGACACAAGGAGAGAAAAGTCAACGACGCAAGAGAGAGAGAGAGAGAGAGAGAGAGAGAAAGAAAGAAAGAGAGAGAGAGAGAGCATGAGTGAAAGAAAGAAAGAAAGAAAGAAAGAAAGGAAGAAAGATAGAGAGAGAGAGAGAGAGAGAGAGAGAGAGAGGATGTTGATGATTCGTTGAGTAACGCGCCTCCGATTTGCTGTGTTCTTTTCCTTTTTTTAAAAAGAGTTAGCCAAGCCCTAGAGACACGCGCGGCGTTCGACGACAGGATAATCTGTCGTGACCTTGAGCGAAACGGTGCACGCGCAAGCAGTCCAAGTCGAAGGTCGAGTAAAGAGAAACATGAAACGAGAGAGATAGAGAAGGAGAAACGAAATTACCTCATACGATCGAAGTAATCACAATTAGGCAGGCTAAAGTCTAGGCTAAAGTTTAGAACGAGACAGGCGCTGACGTCATGTTTCGGTCACGATCCCGCGGCGATGATGACGAGAATGGATCACGATGGCCGACGTAGACGACGAAGACGATGATAGTAAACAAAAAATGATTATATCCGGGCGTGTTGCTACATATACTATTAGCATGACAAATTATGACTGGTCCCTAGTAACTCTTTACTCTTACGTTTGTCGCTTAGGTTTAATGATGATGCCGCGTTGCCGGCGATGTCGATTTGTACATAGGGTATAATTATAATAATGATAATAATAATAATATCTATCGGTACGACGATATGAATGTATATGCGGGTGGTGATTGTATCCAAGACCGTAAGAACGCGAACCAAGTGCGGGAAAGTTAAACGAACAGAGAAAGAGAGAGAGAGAAAGTTCTAAGGCGCGAAGAACAGAGAGGATGATAGAAATGGAAAAAGAGAAAACGAAAAAAATTCATTGAGTCGGTGTATTGCTTTCGTTCGTCACCGTAGTTGTTGTTTCGTTGTTCAGGTCAGGAGTCGTTCCTTGCTGACGCCACGCATAATTGTTGTTCGTTCTCCTCGACCCGCGTGTATTCAGAGACACAGAAAAACCAAGCCGCGTCTTCCAAAATTGTATTGTCTTGACTCGTTTCGACCCGCGAGCAACGAAAGCCGTTCTGAATAGCACACGCACGATCTCTCGCAATCGGCTGCCGCTACACCACGATATCTTGCGGTCCTCAATACGCACACCCGGCACAACGCTGTCCGTAAGCAGTGTTCGCCTTCACACCTTTTACTCGAGACTCTCTCCAGCTCGGAAGAGGAAAACAAATATGTAAACGAAGAAGAGCGAGATACGAGCGAACGAACGCCGAGGACGAGGTCCACCGAGCGCCGCGACGTGCTTCACCGTACGTCGATCCTCGAAGTCCATGTCGTGAGTTTTCTAACAGTAAGGAAAACCGGGTGGAAACAACGTCCCTGACCGGCAACAACGTTCCCGACCGGAAGCAATGAGAGTGCGCGGAAATTAGTAAATAAATTGTGCGAGACACACGAGGCGGACCTAGTGAGAGTGTGGCAACGCCCGCGGACCCTAGACAGAGTGAGAGAGAGAGAGAGAGAGAGAGAGAGAGAGAGAGAGAGAGAGAGAGAGAGAGAGAGAGCGAAACACAGCGACAGAAAGAGAGAATACGAGGGAGACCATTTTATAGCAGACGCATTCGTGAGTTCTTTACCTTCGTTTCCCCCCCTTTTTTTTTTTTTAAAGAATTTCCTTTTTTTACAATTGTTTTTATTCACGGTGCGCATGGCACGAGCTATATGAAACACAGGACAAACGAAGTAATAGCGTTTAGAATGTTGTACATATTATTATTAATTAATGATTAATATTATTATTATTATTGTATCGACCCGATAGTTTAATTGATTAATCGATTATATCGTGTTAGTCGGCATAATTGTGGATTCGGTTTTTGTACGGTAATAGGACGATCTACGAGAGATATACATAATAGAAAGGATGGAGACGCGATCGATCGATCGATCGGGTCGGTCCGATGGATCAACGTTGACGATCGTTTCTCGGGTCGCGCCGAAGCTTCCTGTTGCTTAATAACCGCGTGACGATGGATTTTACCGAATAGAGAAAAAGTATAGCGACAAAGAAACGTGCTTTTATATCGGTGCGCGATCTTCAAAACGATTTTTATTCTCGGGACGCTGTTTTTTTTATTTCTATGTTGTTTTCGTTACGCACGTTTCTTTCGTTTAGTTTGATGTTATCGTTCGTTCCTCGCTCGAAGTGACGCGATTTGCTTCGAGTCCGTGAGAACTTCTGCTTTTCGTTTTTTTTTTAATAATTCATTGATCAACGAGTTTTCGTCGAAGGAAACGAATTGTTCATTGAAGTGATTTCGAGGATCGTGTCGATCCGGTATGACGCTCGAATTTCTTTGCGATTTCGACTAGACTAATGTGTTGTAATTATCGGAAATCTCGCGAGAGACCCGGTTGTGGTGGGAACTCGGTCGATCGATCGATCGTTCGCGCGATCAATGAAAAGACGGCGTTCGATTCGTTCGCATCCCCCGTCGCGATGGGCGTTCGACGAGAACAAATATAAGAAAGCGATAACGGAAAAGAAAAAAAGATTATACTGAAGCAGAGAGGAGAACTCAGAACGCGGGTACACCGAGGTATTTTTTCCCCGTGAATTGCCTGCCGCCTGACTGTGCAAACTACGCTGCCTCGACAAATGTGTCTAATTTATTGACGATGCGATAATGAGCAAGACCTTTAAGCCGCGTGCGTGCAAGTGATAATTGAAAGAACGATGCTGTGTATATGTGTGAGCTTGCGTGTATGCTTCGAAGAGGGTGACTGCGAAAGAGCCGAGCAAACAAAGGGTGAATGCCAGAAAAACGAAGAGAAAAGGAGAGAGTGAGTAGGGAGGGGGATAGAGGAGAGAAGAGTGTGTATGCGTCTGTGCGAAGTATGGGAGAGAGTGAGAAAGGCGAAAGAACAAAGAACGCGAGCGCATCTGGCACCGGATGGTCTTCGACAAGAGTTTCGTTCCTTTTCTTCGCAACCCGCGAGAGAAACCAGTCGTTCTTTGCCCGAAATTCGTATTTAGTGAATTGTTTAGCGAGATTATCGAGAAGAATGGGTAGACGGGAGAGCGTTTAACACTCCGATCCTCGCGTTCTCGAACACAACCGTTTCTACAGAGAGAACGTTCACGTTCCTAGTTCGAATCGTTCGCTGCACGTTCCCCGATCCGTCTTGTAAATATCGAAAACTTTCGATCGCTCTGCCGTAAACGCCGAGAGAACACTCGTCGCGATTCTTAGGATGTAGACAGATACACAGCTGCGAGCAAAATCATCGGCGTAGCTATAATTAACTAGCTTACAATTTTGTAGTCGCGAATGCAAGTGATAAACTGATGGTTGATTTCTTTAAAGCCATCTACACGCAACGTATTAAGTAAATTCATTCGTACGTTCGAAGTAGACTGCGGGATAAAGATTTGTCGAAGGCGATCTTGGGAAACTGCAACTGTATGAAAGTATATCTTTGCGTCTAATCAACTCGAGAAGTCACGCGAAAAGTGATTTCCACCATAAAATGATTTGTTTCGATTTCTATCGTGTGCTTGCTGAAAGGTCGTCGGACCACCGGCGGTGCGGTAGTTTTAATTTCAAGTATCTGTAATATGTTTGCAATCGTTGTTAGAAGTGCGTATAAAGTCAGCGGTCGCGTGTCTAATTGAAAGCTAGCTGCGCCGATGCTTCGGTTCGCTATTACAAATATGGCGCCTGGGGGGGTTGAAGTGTTGAACGCCTCGAAGACACGGGCCTCGAGAGACCACTTCCGATGCTTCGCGCGCCCGCGTTTCCGGCGACGTTCTTTTCTCTTGTGTTTTTTTTTCCTTAAGCCTGGACTATTTGCAACGAGCGATCTCACGTCTATTTAAGCATAAGTTTACCGAGTTTAGCATGGTATTGCTGTATAGCGGCGAGTGAACGCGAAGAATTTATAAATATGTAATGCCTTAATGTTATAATGATAATAATATGGATAGCGTTACTTGTATAATTAGTTGTGACGCGAGGGAGAAAGATCACGAGTGAATGGGAGAGAGAGAATGGGCAAGAGTGAATGGGAGGGAGAGAAAGAGAGAGAGTTGGTGAACACACAAGAAGAACAGGATGAGGATTTCCAGCGAAGAGATTTCGTTTCGCGAGGATGACGAGTAAACGGGAGGTAAACAGTGAACGCACGGAGAGGACGAGCATGGGGAAAGTGAGTGAAAGGGACGAGAGAGCGAGGAGAGAATTAAACATGTAACAGACGACGCAGAACATACACGATGGCAAGAAAGAGAGAGAGAGAGAGAGAGAGAGGGAGCGAGAGAGAGAGAGAGAGAAAGGGAAAGAAAGAAAGAAGTAGGGAGTGCAGTACGCGCGGCCGTTTGTCTCCATTCTGTTCGTGATTTGATATTTTTTTATAATTCCGAAGACGAGAGAGAACGATTGGAGAGCAAGAGAGGGAGAGAGTATAAATGGAGCGTGTATAGAGCGGACTGCTATCTAAAATAGTTCAGGCTAGATGTCGATGTTTGTAGCGGATAAAGAACAAAAAAAACACAACACAGCATATTGTAATTAAAATTAAAAGTCATTAATATCGACCGATTTTTCATTCGTCCACTGTTCAGATCCTTCTCAAATATTCCAGTAGTTCCAATATGAACAGCAAAATGAACATTCCAATCGGCAGCAGATTCCATTTATTTATTACACGGTCTCAATCATTCGTCGCGCGATTCTACCGAAGTCTCGGAGGACGTCTGCTCCTCGCAGTCTCTGTAGAGGACGTCGCAGTCCTCCTCGCGAATTCCAGCCTCGCCTGCGTCCTGGACCAGACGGTCCCAACCGGAAGTCGACCTCAGAGATTTGCCCACGCTCCGTCTGAAAACGTTCCAAATACACGCAAAATCTCCCAGCCTCTCGGCAAGATATTTTCTATTAACGGGAACGCAGTCCCCGATTTTCTAGCCTCGGATAAATCCTAGAGAATTCAGCGACCCTTTCGCATGCGGAGGATTAAATTCCGCGAGTCGAGAACGATTTTTTGAACTCACGTCAAGTACTTGGCGAGCACTTTGCCAACGGCGCCGAACGTCCTCGTCAGCTTCCGGTTCTCCAGGCAGACCGTCCTCTGTATGCAACGCACCCTGACATCGTCCGATAGAACATTCCTTTGCTCCGCGTTCTGAAACAAAAGGCCAAGCGATTTCCCTTAAGATCCGACAGTTGTTTCAAGAAACAGTAGTTAGATGGACGTTCGTCCCTGTTTTCAAGGGTTCCAATAAACTACAAACAAAAGAAGAGCTTCGAATTACAAGCTTGGTCCACAAGCCAGGTAAAGATAATTCTACACAAGAGAATAAGTCGTTAATCTTGATTCGGTGCTCGATAGGTAACTGAATGATCAGGAAAGTTACGTTACCGCAGAATCAAAGTCGTAAGCAGCATAGAGGTCCCTCTTCTCCCTGGCCGACAGAACATCGGTAAGCATATCCCTGCGTTTCACAGACGCCAGTGTATTCTGTATGATCGCGAAGAGCAGGAGCAGCCCGATGAAGCTGACGATCACCAAATGCTTCGAGGACGGTCCCACAGAGTAATCGATCGAGTGTGCCATAGGATAGGCGAAGTTCGGATGTTCGTACACATAGGGTAGCTCGCTGCGATGATTGAGAAAGGTCCTCGGCGGAACTGTGGCACACGAAACGCTAAGAATCCTGGCGACTCGTCCTAGATCTATCCGCTGGCAATCGGCGATACGAACTAGGAAGGTTACCGGGTAGATAATTGCTCGGAGATGGAGTCAACGGTCTCGCATAGGGCTCCGAAAGATGTGTCATATCCGTGCGGGGGATGGCTTCCAGCCTGCTCGGGGCCTCCGGAACGGAGCCATTTCCGGTCGGCGGAAACACCATGCTCTTGACATCCTGGCCGACAGTCGATGCCGTCAGCGCTACCACAAACAGAAGCTTCGACGACAGAACCAACATCTCTGAAAAATCCGCACTCTTCTATCGATCGCCGCGGTGTCATAGACCGTGCGGGCACGCTGTCGCATTAGATCGCGAGACTGAAGGAAGGACTGGCCGCCTAGATCTTAAGAAGGCCGAGGCAGCCTTAGGATCGTGACACCGCGTCGATTCGACGCGGCCGAGCCGGCGCTGAAACTGCGGCAATTCCGCAAATTGCGGTCCTCAGCGGACTCGGCGAGCCGTTTCGCACGGTGAAAATGTCCCGTTCCTGCGTGGCTTCCGAAATGGCCGGTGCTCCTCGCGATTTTACGCACGAGGAAAACGTCACGCGGCGACGGCGACGGCGACGGCGACTTTCTCCCCCGGGAAGCTGTTTGAAAAGCGAAAAGAAACTCGGGGAAGCGCTTCGATCCCTTTGAAATCGGCAGCCACAAAGCGATCGGGCGCGTTGCAGACGCGAGAGCTTCCACCCCCGCCGGCGAACAAAGGGTTGATTTCCACCGCGTAAAAAAAAGGGAAAAGCGTGTTTGATGTAAATGTTCGAAGAGCGGCCGGCAACGGGGGCCGAGGGACGGCGCGCGCGTGGCGTGGGTTGGGCAAATCGGTTGGTTAGGCTGCTGCATCCAAGGGGTTGCTATGACGATGGGACGGTGGCCGGCGGGGCTGTAACGAGCGGGGCGGAGGGCCGCTGCCTCGAGGGTTCGTCTGTCTGGAGCCCTTCTAAAGGGGATGACGTTCTTCGCTCTGTCTGTCCGACTGTCTGGCCGGCTAGCCGTTCATTTCGCAGTCAGCTGTTCCGACCCGGCTCCGTTTCCTCGGCATTCCACCGGCCCCCTTCATTGTTTCGGAACTGCGTTAGCCCCTCCCGGAGATCCGACACTTTTGCCATGGCTTCCCGACGCACGGATAAATTCACGGAGACACCTAAATGAAGTTCGGGAACTCCCATGGCGGTGCTGAACAATCCGCGTCGCCTCGGCGCGAAAGTATCGCGGCGCTGCCGGAAGATTAATGGACCGAGTTTCTTGGGGGCTGCGAGGAACTTGCGACGACGTGTAGCAATCTTTCTCAGTTTTCTGCTATTGAAACTGGAACACCGTTCGAGAATTTAAGGCCGTATATCGGCCGCTGAAATGGAGTGCTCGGGACTCCGAGGAATGAAATTAACGATAATGGGTGTGCGTGTATCATACATGAAATTTCGCCCATTCGTTTCAATCTGTGAGCGAGGTGTTCTGAAAACGCTGCGACTTGTAATTGAACTTTGTATCTTATTCGGTTTCCCGAATCTCTGATATGGCCAGGCAAGCAGTACAAATTGTTAGGTCGAGTCGTAAATAACTTCCGATACAGCTGGCTAGAATCTATCGTTCGGGACAAACCAGGTTTTCCTTTCACTAAATAGATAAGGGTTCGAAATAAATAAAATGAGAAAGGAAAAATAAAAAGAATAAAAATAAATAAAAAGAGACGAAATAAATATCTGACAACAAAACTGAAGTTATTTATGACTCGATCTAATGGAATTATCCAATTCCATTGTTCGATCAGTTTTGTCCCGCTCACAAAATCTACATCGTATTCAATTTAGAAACATTCCTCGATCTTTCGAAGGGATGACTTGTTTTGATAAAAATTCGCTGATATATATATAAATAAAATTCGCTGATATTCTGATATATATATTGATAGATATTCGCTGTAATATATTGGGTTGGCAACTAAGTAATTGCCGATTTGTTCAATGAAATAAAAAATTTTTTTTACTTGGGATGAAGTTTAATCTGTAATGTATTTTCCATTTTGTTCGATGACCTTTTGCCATCTCTCTGACAACTTGAAAATTCCACGCTCGTAGAAAGTCTGATCCTTTTCGGCCAAAAACTGAGTTAAGTGAGATTTTACAGCGTCATCGTCATTAAAAGTTTTACCACGAAGGGAGTTGCCCAGGGATCGAAATAAGTGGTAATCCGATGGCGCGAGATCACAGGGTTATATGGTGGGTGTAACATCAATTCCCAACCAATATCTATCAATTTTTGCCGAGTGGACAAAGACGTGTGCGGCCTAGCATTGTCCTGGTGGAAAATGACACCTTTACGATTGACCAATTCTGGTCGCTTTTCCTTGACCGCTGCATTCAATTTGTCCAGTTGCTAACATTCACGGATAATAAAAAATAACATAATAATAATAATAATAATAATTTTATAATATAACATTTACGGATATCATAAAAATGGGAGTGAGACATCTATAACTGAAATCGGCAACTACTTAGTTGCCAACCCAATAAAACGACAGGATTTATTTTGTAGGGTGTTTCCACCCCGTGAACGGTCTCCTTGTCGCAGCCAGAGTTTACTAAAACTGTACCGACGCTAACCACGCGTGAATCGATGAAAATCAGATACGTCTGATCATCGGCGGCTCGGTCCACTTACCAGTGTCGTTCGGACGCTGTGGTTCGTCGATCTCCTCGAGGTTCACGCTATCGGGAACACCTCGCCCATTGACACACTAGGCCAGGTTTAGCGACAGCGAGCCGAGGAGAGGCTCCGCTAAAGCTTTCTACCCTAGATGCGACGCGTTTCCCTTAAGCAGCGGAGCGTGCGTTATCCTTGGGACTGCGCTTCTTTTAAACGAGCTCGGAAAATGGAACGTCTATGTACCCTGGATTATAAATAGCCACTTTGCGGTGCATTTTTTTTTTATAGACCGGGGCAGCGGAGATGGCACGCAGCCCCGCGTTTCGACGACGGGTTGCGAAACCGATCGGGCAACGATTCTTCGCGAACCGATTTGCAAGAGGACAGCCTCGCTGCGTTCCATGCTATCTGAACGGAAACTCGAAGTCTTTGGAAAAGTGTTTTTTTGGTAATTCCTCGTAAGTAGAGCCCAGATCTCTGCGCCAATCTACCGTTCTCTTCGTGCAATTAAAAATAACTTTACACGTAAACAATTTTTATTTGGCGTTCGTTTTATTTGAAAAAGATAAGAAATTGCAGGAATTATGTGTTTCACGTACGTTTCACCTGACGATAATTGACACTTCGGCTGCCACGCCGGCAACATCGACGGATTCATACGTTTAAAAAATTTTGTTCGGTCAAATCAAGATTGAAGACTCAAATTGTGCGCCGCCAATTACTTTCTCAACGGAAAATAATTCCGTCGCCCACGTATGCTTGACGCGTTAATGAAAGTGTTAAGAGGAAACGTAAATTCCGTGGCGGACGATCTAAAAGCGAGCAATATTCCTCGATTAAGTCTCTGTGGACTCAGTCGAGGAGAGCATAAAGACACGGTTTTGTGTACTTAGCCATCAGCTAGAGCATCGCTTGTGCACACAGCGGTCGTTCCGTTACCACCGATTGACCGATCGGCAATCTCGCGCGTGTCGAGTCGCGAGACAGCCGTCCTTCGGCACGGAAGACGTCTCCGCACGCGGCGAGCAGACGCGCTGGCGTCTGGAGAGCCATCGAGACTCGTCCCCGCGGATGCTGCCAGTTTATCGCGAACAATAAAGCTTCGCCGACGCTGTTTTCTTTATTTTCATCTCGCCGGTCTTTTTTATTCTAGAGGCTGCCCCGCGTATTGGGGTCACATCGATATACACGCCGCGTGAACGAGCCGCGCGGTTTCGCGCCAACGCGACGCGCGAGGAGAGCGGACATTATATTTTTAGCAGGCTTTTTGCAGCGACGACGCCCTACGGCCGGACACCTTTGCTCGCCGACTCGCTTTTATTTTCCCGTTTCTCCTCTCTCTCTCTCTCCCACTCCCTTCTTTTTTATCACGGCCCAATCGAAACCGCCCGGCCCGCAATCAGAGCTTCGTTAGGAGTCCTTTATGCCGAGGGTTTCGACGCGGTTCGACGCCGCGGCGGGCTTCGATTCAGCCCGGACTGCCTCTCCCCGAATTCCCGTTATTCCACCTGCGGCTAATTCCGTTTCGTTTATTTGTTTTCGTTAAATAGGTCGCGCGCCGGCTCCGTATAACGCGGCTCTATGAAATGCAGTCGAAAAATTCGGGACAAGCAACGCGCGCCAGCTAAACGCGACCCTAACGCTGACAAGTGGAGCTGCTAGCTTGTGCAGAGGCCGTTCTGAAAAAGCATCGAGAGCGTGGGGAAGTTTAATTGCTGGCCCCGCCTGTAAAGGTCTGGCCGTTCCGCAATGAAACGACGAAGTTCCAGAAAAATTGAGTGCATCGATTTTGTTATACTTTCTAACACAACATTTGCCAAGAGACTCGATAGGTACACAGAAGATACACAATCATTGTCCGACGTGCACACCGAGCGATTACGATCTGCAGGCACATCCACCTAAAAAATTAGCCGCGCTCAGTTTCTGCGAAAAGAATCGCGAACGAACGGATTGGCCAACTCGATACCGACCTACAACGATTCTATTCTGGCTTTAGAATCGTCCGATCAAGGATTACACCATCGAACATTACGTGTGTTTCTGTATTTAAATCTCTGACAAATCTGAACGGTCCGCAGTACGCGAACGACCGCGGCGTCGCGCGCCGGGACACGTTTTCTCGCCGGCGGAACACAATTCCGTAAATATTGGCCGGGATCCTTTTTGTCTGGCCGGGAAAGTTCGCCGGGATTGCGATACCGCAGTTACCGCGGCGAATTAATGGACGATTCGTGTCCGTTGTGTCTCTCCAGAATCGGCCGAGTGTTATGCCCGCCGCTTGTTAAGCCCACCCCATTCGTAAGAAACGCCGCTTTTTGCGGCACTCCGGTCGATGTGTACGCCGCTTAATTAATTGGAGGGCTCTTCGTTCTTCGTTCTTCGCATACGTGTCCGACCCGCGGCGGGCTTTACTACTTGCTGGCACGCGACCAGCTCGCGTTTCGTCCTCGGGCGATCGCCGACGAATATTTCGTTGACGGATTAAACTGCCGCCGCGGCTGTTAGTCCGCTCGCCGGACGGCCGTCGAATCGAGTCGGTTCGCCGATCAATTCGATTCGAGCCGCGCGGATCCGATCGCGTAGTGCCCCCGCGCAATTTTTGTTAGCTTCCTTTAACATCCCGACAAATTCTCGAATCTCCCTCTGTGTTTCTACAACGATTTACGTTCCTTTTACGCTATTGGAATTTCGTCCGTCTGGGTGCCCCGTGACCCGCGCCTGAACCCGCACGTTTCGTTGGACTTGCAGATTTTTGGACGGGCCAGAAACTTTCATTTACTTAAAAATGAACGCACTCTCGAAATTCGTTCTATTCTGTCTGGGAATATCGTTAAATAGTTTGCCGAGTGACATAGTTCTTCTTGTTGATCATTTTTAATGGAGAGCGGAGAAATAGGTCAAAGAAAATAGCGTACAAAGCATTTGATTTGGACAAGACAGAATGTTTAATAAGTGTTGCGTCTAGATTGCGGATTTCATGTATTTATGGCGAAAATGAATAGGTCGAATACGAAACGAAAAAGACATTAGAATAATTTAAGTATATTAATTTCCTTCATTAATTTCAACTTGTTACGACTGTGAAAAGAGGAAAGATATTTTCATCTAATATATATTTATTGCAATTAACTTAATTGATTTATATTTTGCATAAAGATCCGCGGTCTAGTTATGGATGATTACTTAGGGACTAGGGATCAGTCGGGACCAGAAACGACACACCACGCAGATAAAGGACAAAAAGTGTACAAATATCGGATACTTGAATTTCGCGCAGGTTTTCACGATTCCCGCGTCCGCTCGACGTCGCGATCTTGACAGCAGTCAGCTGTCCGGCTTATTGTTCTCCGCGAGGCTTTGGAATCGGCTTCTACCCGCCTCGAGGAGCGGTTATTGGTTCCGCGGGAGGCCTTTCACGGCAGCGAGGCTCACGGAAACGTCGCGGAAGCGATAAACTGCCGGGACAGCCACGTGCACGAGTCCTCCACGGTCAAATATTTACGGGAGCGGCGCATTCAAACAGGTTGAGAAGAAACGCCGCGGCCTCGCGGTCTTCCCGAGGTGGTCCCGCGGCCCGGGAAATAGAAAACTGCACGATTTTCGAGGGGAGAGCAAACGGATCGCGCCGGGATCTCTCGGCTTTAAAGGATTTCCCAAGCCGCCTGACCCGAATCGATCCTCCGCGACGGATTTCCGGATACATGTATTCCATTAATGCTCGAATGGGACGCGTTTATCGCCTCTCGCAGCGGACGCAGGCGTCGCGGCGCGATTGTCGATCGTACCTCGCCCCAGCGGGTCTCACCGAAAGGTTCATGCACGTTGTGCAATCTACTCGAGATCGCATTAGTAGTTAGCTAATACGCTTCGTAATAACTAGAGATGAGATCGAGTTCAATATATGTATACAGTAAATTCTCTCTAATTGAGCCTCGGCTTGGAAGCAAAAATGGACGATTTGAGAGGAGAAGATACGATTATTCGAGCCTTGCGGCTCGTTTTTATAGTAACCGATTGTCAACAACTATAAAAACGAGCCAGAAGGCTCATATAATCGTTCCTCATCTTCCCAATTTGTACATTTTTGGTCCCAAGCTGAGGGTCAATTAGGGAGAATTTACTGTACTGACGAATCCAAGTCAATTTCAATAACCAAGTTTCGTTTCATGGGTTTCGATTACTACTCAAAAACAATAATGTCTCAATGATTATACTTAAAATGTATTCATCCTGTACAAATAAATATCGAACTCTGAAGTGAGTACTTCCAGGTTTCGAAAAGGTTTTCGAAAAGATTCGAACCTTTTATAAGTAGTACTCGAATCTTGAAGATCAGAATTCTGTAACAGTTTTCGGCGCCAAAGTACATATCTCGTAGAGGTTCGAGTACATTTGAAAGTACTGTCTTTTTTTGACAAGGTAATTATAAGGAGCAATTATACAGGATGTCCCAAAAATGTCTCGTAATCCGGAAACGGGGAGTTCCTCGGGTTATTTGAAGTAACTTTTTCCTTAGCGAAAATGCAATCCGCGATTTCGTTTACGAGTTATTAACGAAAAACACTGACCAATGAGAGACAAGATCAGCTGGCGCGAGATTGGCCCAGCCAACGAACGCACGTAGCCCAGTCCCGCTCATTGGCTCGGCCGTCTCGCGTCAGTTGGTCTTGTCTCCCATTGGTCACTGTTTTTCATTAATAACTCGTAAACAAAGCCGCGGATTGCATTTTCGCTAAGGAGAAAGTTACTTCAAATGATCTTAACAAACCTCCATTTCCAGATTGCGAGACACTTTTGGGACTGTATATACTTGCAATATATGTGATCCTATCTCCACTTATTGCCAGCAGACTGGAATAGGCTGCATTCAAGTTCTTGTAACTTTCTCAAAACATGTACGACGATCTATCTGTACTCGGTTCAACGAGAATTGACAGGAACTATAAACAGCTGCGCGGGAGCAACGCGATCGAATCGGGGCGGGAACGTAATTCAATATTAATTACTAGATCGTGGATTTTTAAGCGAAATAAAAATCGTCTGTACTTGTTGCAAGAGTCTGTAGTCACTAAAGATCTTCTCTTTTTGTTTAATAATTATAGCAGGTTGAAATACTCTTAGGTAAATACTCTTCATTTCTTTTACCCTTTCTTCTCTTTAAAACAACAAACCCTTATTTTTGTCATAAATACATATTAGGTCTACCGGAAAGTTCTGTCCGTTTTTGAATTGAAATATAACACAATTTTCATACATTTAATAATATTTATCGTAGAATATACTTTCCATCGTTACTTATGACTTCTTGCCAGCGTGATGGCAACTTGTAAATGCCATTTTTAAAGAATGATTTATTTTTAGTGGCGAAGAACTCAACTAGTGCTTGGTTGACATCAGCTTCGGTTTTGAATTTTTTTTCTTGTAAAAAGTTTTGCAGAGAGAGAAACAAGTGATAATCGGGGGGTGCTAGGTCTGGGAAGTATGGTGGATGTGATAGAATTTCCCAGCCTAGCTCCGCGATTTTCTGACGAGTCGCCAAAGCAGCATATGGTCTGGCATTATCATCGGTAGCCATGTTTTCACGATCGCGTCTCACTTAATAATGACATGAGACATCTTTGTTTCAGTTTATTTAGGAGAGTACATGTGTGTAAATGCAATGATAAAGAGAGATAGTCATATATGTCTCAAATCAACATGTGCATATGGATTGAAGCTTGAAGTGACACTATCGGACAGAACTTTCCGGTAGACCTAATACTTTAACAATGTTTCAAGGTTTAAGATTATGACACAGTAAGTTGTTGAATTCATCTCGAAGAAACAGTTTTTCTGTAAGTCTTCCTAAAGTTTAAATTGTGATATGCAATTAGAAATGGATACATGATGCACAAATAACTAAAATAAATCAAATCACCGACATAATAATATAGTACAAACTTAGATATTGAAACTCTAATACTAGGTTGGCTAATAAGTAATGGCGTTTTTTCCCAAAAGAAAGCAATACAGCTTTTACAACGTAATTAACTTCATTTCAAACCACAAATTCACCGAATATCCAGACAGGTTATAGTTTAAGCTTATTTAGGAGAGTACATGTGTGTAAATGCAACGATAAAGAGAGATAGTCATATATGTCTCAAATCAACATGTGCATATGGATTGAAGCTTGAAGTGACACTATCGGACAGAACTTTCCGGTAGACCTAATAAAATCCGCGGTCTATTAATTACTCTCCTTACGGAACGTTTGCGAGCTTAAACGTCTCTCTTAATTTGAAAGAATTTCTTCTCCGACCGAGATTGCTGTGGTATCGAAGATCGAAGTCTCTCCTATACCACAACGCCTCAAACTTTGACGTGCGTTCTTCTGACGCTGTGTTATCGGAGCTCGAATGAGAACTGCGCCAGCTTTGGAACAACTCGAACTGTACACCTGGGGGTTCGATCTAAAAAGATTGATGCCAATTCCTGAATATAACTTAGCATTTCACAAAAGGAATCGTGCTCGCGGCCGTCACGCGAGCGTTCACGAGCGAGCCGAGCCGAATCGGAACGCGTTTAATATGTGGAACGACGCACTTAGCTTAATGTCGCTTGTCCTGTCGCGTCCGGAGCTTGCCGGGCGGTTGAACGATGAACAGGACGAGCCTGCACCGCGAGCCGAGCGATTCAGAGTCACCTGCATCTTTAAAGGCACCGAGACGGCCGGTCCATTCAGCCGCGAGCAGCTCGGAGCAGCTTTGAAATTTCTCGGAGTCTCGGGAAGCCTCGCCTCTGCTCGTTCGGTGGAAAAGTTCCGCGGAAAACAACGATCGACGAGGAGCGACCGTTGTCAGGAAGCAATCGGCAACGCACCATTTCTGAATAATTGCTGGAGGATCGAGTCGAGGGGACACGGAAATAGCTTTCCGCGGCGGAAGAGCTTTCAAACGCGGAAAGAAATCAATACAAGCGACTTCTGTCGGCTCGTCTTTTAACAAGACTCCTTCTCCACCTCGCGGCCGCTCATTTCTTCCCTCGAACGCTTCTCCGGGAACAAGAACGATTTAAAAAGGCTGTTCTCGATTTCGCGGGATCGAAACGATCCCGGCTTGATTGCGCCAAACCGCAATCGACGACGCTGTCTGTAAATACGTTACAGCCGCGTGTGCGATAGTCGCGATCCTTTAGTTCAAGAATCTAATCAATCGGTAACGCGGCAGGATCGAGAAAGAGTCGTATAGAATGTGAAATTTTGATTCGAATGAGAGATTTTGTGATAACAAAAATCGAACGAAGTCAACGCACGAAAGTATTTCAAATGACAACGCGCGGCACGATTAAAGGCCGTATTATAGAACGAGAAATATCGCATGGAAAATCTGAATAGAATTTTATTCGTTCCCACATGACTTCCATAAAAGTAGCGTATCGCTGTTATCTAGCTATCGCATCCGATGTTCCATTTTTCCACATGCATCGTGGCCTTTCACGCTATCTTCGTCCGCGCAGCCTTTCCCAGAACCAGTTCACCGTACAATCGGAGAATCAGGCGCGTCTGCGGCAAGTAGAATCGTCCGATCATGATCGGACACGCCTCAAACGGCAGCGTCCGTTCCCCGAAACGTTGCAACAGGAATTTCTCGAAAACAGAGCCACGCGCAACGTTCTACGTTTGCCACCTGTGTGTCCTCTGGTTGATTGATTCCCCCCGGCAGCCGCGGCAGCGGATCGGGAACGGTCCGTATATCGGTCGATCGAATTTTTCTGTCGCTCGAGCCCGCTCGTTTCACCTCGTTGTTAAGTGAAACGTTAATTAGCGCGCTAATCGATCAGGGATTACACGACGTTCCCGGCTCCCCGCCCCTTCGGCTTTCTCTCTTCCTTTTTCCATCCATCCCCCTCCCCCCTCCCGGCTCGGTCAACTTAATCCGCAGGTTACTGCGTGGCGCCGGTAATTCCGCCCCATCCCCACGTTTTCGACCTTGTTTCGTTGGTAATCCCACCGGCGGGGCGAGTGGACTATACTTTCGGTGATCGAAGCGGCCGGGATCTAGATGCAATCACTCCCCGGCCCGCTATCGTCGTAGCCTCGCCGGGAGATTTTCTATTTTAATGCCCGATGGAGGCCTCGATTGTTCGCCAATCGGAAACGTCGCGCCGGGAATTTCTTACGGGGCACTGCGGGAAATTATTAGATCGGAATCTCTGGACGGGAAGACAGCCGACGGTTCTGGAATATTCTACGACGCCTGCTCGAACGCGTTCCGTGACCCGAGCGAGTACCGCCGCGACGCGACGCAGCTCGCAATCATTTTCTCCTCGCTCATTAGGCCGCAGAAATACGCTGCTCAGCGAAATTACAACGCGGACAAATTTTCGGTCAAAATTGGCCAACATCGACTCGCGATCACTCCGCGATACATCGTCGCGTCGTCGTTGCTTTAAAGTGCTGTGACTATGCGAAAAAATGTCGCAGACGCGTTTCTTTTTCTTTTGATTAAAACAGGAGGATCGAACTTTATTCCGCTGCAAGCATCCCCGAAAGAAAATGGACAGTGTCCGTGCATTTCGACAAAATTGGCGATTTTCGATATTACAAACGTGGCTTCACATTTGAATGATTCCAGTATTGAAAGAGCGTTGAACTTAAAATCGAGGTGTAGCGTCTTAAAATAGAGATTTCAAGCTTCAATCTAAGAAAAAGGTCATCATTCTACGACGATTTTTCGCGAAGTTATCACCAGTCAAAGTTGGTCAATTTTTATCCGAAGTTCGTCTATGCTATAATTTTGAATCGTCAATTGTTCTCAATTCTTGTTTCATTCCGCAAAATGAATGATGTACACTGGAACGTCGCTTATTCGAGCCAATTGCGAGAATACGAATATTTTTGCAGTAGAAGATTTGCTTGGGCACGGTCTGTAAATCTTTCCTGACCTTTAGAATAAATGTATTGCTGCATGTACAGTAAAATTTCTCCCTAATTCGCGCTCAGATTACGCACAAAATGGACAATTTTGGAGGAGGAGATACGGTTATTCGAGCCTTGTGGCTCGTTTTTATAGCTACCGATTGTTAACAATTCTAAAAACGAGACGCAAGGCTCGAATAATCGTATCTCCTCCTCCCAAATCGTCCATTTTTATGCGCAATTCGAGCGCGAATTAGGGAGAAATTACTGTAGATCGTCCTTAGATTCAGACGCTAAAGCGTGTTTGAATAACAGCGAATTGAGACATCGGAGGTCCGGGTAATCGAAGCTCTACCGTATTCCAAGGATATATAGAAAGAAGAAAACTATGACACCTAGCTTGCGAATGATCATCGGACTACAAGGTAAACCGCGGTAGGCTAGAGAACAATGTTGTACCTACATCGTCTATATTTGATGCGCGTGATTCATGCACGCATCGTCGTGCAGCGTCGAGTTAACATTTCAGCTTACATTGCGCAAAAGTTTTCTCGACTGTGCTTTTTAACAATTCCGCGATGTTGAAATATTACAATTATATTTCTGCGGGGTTTGTTTCAGCTCTGCTCGAGCGAACATTTCCCTGTTTTCTGTTTCCAGTTACCGCAACGTGTCTTGTATCTCGTTTACAGTTCCACGAAGAGAGATCGAAAACTCCGGGAAACAGACTCGCGTTTCGTCGTATCGGTGGCCAAGGCACCGGATGAGCAGGTGTAACAAGGTGTCGCGGTTTGATAGGCGTATCTCGCGCAGGAGGCGTCACGACCTGTCCCAGAGGCCTCGGCTAATCTGCGTATCCTGAAACAATAATGTTATGTGTCCACCGCGATAACGCGTCTCCTACGACAATGAAAAATCCTGGCGGCGTACTGTGCGCGTGTTAGGGGTCCCTCGGGAGTCCACCTGTCTCTTGGCTTGCCATATTAACTGCTAGACACTGCTCGAATCTGCCACCGTGCCATTCTCCGAGCACCGAAAGGCCAACGCCTAACTCAGACTTAATCCGGACCAAATGCGGACCAAGTCGCGAGACACTGTGTCGCTGCTTATTACTTATAGTTGAAGCCATAAATTCCAAAACAGTCCACTGTTCAATGTTGCACGAGTTATCAGCGACATCATTGTTTTCTAATTATACAGATTCATCTAACTCGATTTAACATTTTATTTAGCGGTGGCCTGTTAAACAATCATTTCGAAAGCGCTTGCTACGTTATATCGATCTAAATGAGAAGTTCTGAATTGTCGATTTTAAGAGAACCATTACAAAACCGTCGATGGATGCAGCGTTAAAACGACGCGAAAATTTCGCCGAGAGCGATCGACGGAAAAATGCTCGCGGAAAAAAGGCCAGGAGAATTGTTAACGGTATGAAGGAGGCGAACGAAAAATTGTCTCGAACTATCGATTGACGGGCCGGTGCCGTTTCGGGATACATGGCTTCAATTTCAGACTACCAAGGTGCACCAGATGCGCAAAGATTTTACGACGCCTGGGGAACGTCTCGGGGCTAATTGCCGCAGCGAACAATATACTACTTGTACGTTCCGCAGCATAGTTTACGGAGCGTAGCATAACGTTCGTTCGCGAGCGGAATAGGAGCGTTCGGATCGGAGGCGAACCAACGAGCAGGTGAAAACAGCTGCATCTCCATTAGACAGTTCCATTCGGACGGTTCAGGAGAGTCTAAACGAGGAGCCTTAAAGCGAGTCCGGCCGGCCCGGCGAGCGGACCGGAACTTAAAGCCGCGGTTCCTTCCTGCTGGCAGCCCCTCCGCGCCCGACTAATTAATTCTGGTCCACGTTGACAGACGGGAGAGTACAAGTTCAGCCACCCCGCTCGCAATCGTAACCGGGCAGAGCCAAACAGAAAACACCGTGCCGCGAGGGGAGGGGGAGACGGGGTAGGGTTGGACGCGCGATAAAATTCCGCATTTGGCCGGGCATCTACGGCAGAATCTCGACCTACGTTCAGGTGATCCGGCCGCTTCCGTCCAAACATTCGCAGACGATTCGTAAATTCGGCGGAAAAAGGAGGGTGGCTCGTGGGGGTGGGTGTCGCGACGGCGAGCAGAACGAAAGAGGAGTTTTGGGCGTATGCGGCGTGCGCGACTACCCTCTCCGTTTCACCTTTGGAGCCCCGTTTCACCCTTCCGCGACTACCTCTCTCTCTCTCTCTTTCTTTCTCTTTCTCTCTCTCCCTCTCTCTCCCTCTCTTTTTCTCTCTCACTCTCTGGTTCTCTGTTGTCCGCTCCTGCTCTCCTCGGTCTCCGTCGCACCATCCACCCCCGTGAAATCGACGTTGCGCGTTTATCGAACGACTGCGCGCGCACCGATAACAGGGATGGGGCGTGCGAAGTGTTGGTTGGTCGCAGAGGAGGCGGCGGTGGACGAACGAACGTAGGGAGCCGTACGAGCGACGTCGACGACGAGGACGAGGACGAGGACACGGCGACGGCGACGTCGTCGAACACGGGAGCCACCGGACAGACACGAATCGGAGGCCGCCGCGCGATACGCGACCCGTTTGCTCTCCGACTCTCTCTCGTTCTGGCGAACGCTCATCCCCTCGCGTTGTCAACAAGCTGACACTGCAGCTCGTGGTAGTCGTGCCCGTGCCCGTGCCCGTGCTGCCCGTTGTCGTCCAGCTCTCTGCGAGAGACCACCGTGCGCATTCCAACGTCATCCGTCTCTCGACGATTCGAGGGACTGTTAATCGGCCCCCTTCGCACATTCGTGAGTACTGGACTGGTAAACAAACGGGGAGGACTTTCCGTTCGATGGGACCAACGGTGACGACATGGCCCACTAGTGATTAATACGCGGTTGCCCGCGCGTGGATTAAACATCGTATCTGTTCGTCGATCGCTGTCAAGATATCTCGAGGCCTTTCGCTAGAGGGATCGAGGATTTCTTCGACCAGTGTTGTCCGAGTGAAACGGGAGTGCATCGAAAGTGCTGGTGCAGCCTCGACTGGCTCGGAGGGAGATTGGACCGATCTCTCGAAATAACGAGAGAATAGGGAGAGAGAGAGAGAGAGAGAGGGAGAGAGAGAAAGAGAGGGAGAGAGAGGGAGAGAGAAAGAGAGGGAGAGAGAGAGAGAGAGAGAGTAGCGTCCTGAGGGCCCCGAGCATCGCTTCTGTATTTTCGTTCACCTGGTTCGTCCTCCCTCCGAGTGGCGGAGGGCGGTGAAGCATCGATCGCTCGCCATTTTGCACGACCACCGACATCTTCTCCACGCATCGACGACATTTTCCCTCGTGACTGGTCGCCCCGCGAAGACACTTCTCGCGGAATCGTGGGTGGAACGTCTCGCGGAGGTTGGTTCATGCGAGGTCGGACCGGTCCTAACGTTCTCGCGAGCCTGTTCGTTTATTGATCGCGGCCAGCCGCGACAGAGTCGTCGGGGTGGTTTCTTCGAGTGCGAGGAGAAGTTACGCGCGGCACAGCCGATATAGTTTACTGCTGTTCGGTGACCGAGGAAAAGGAGGAAGGAGCGTCGACGAGGCGACAAGTGCTCGAGGGAGGCGCAGCTAAAGGCCGAGAAGGAGAGGCGGAAGGAGCCGGAGCAGGAGCAGGGGGCAGGCTCGTTCAGGTCGAAGTTAGAAGTCAGCAGGCTGGGAGGTCGGCTGAGTGAAGTGGTGGGTCCCGTCGTGGAGGAGGCCATCGAGCCAGGGGATGCGACTCCGCTGACGGGGCCCCCGAGGGAGTCCTCGGTTCCCCGAGCGCCCCCGCCACCCCCGCAACGCGTCACCACACCGAGACCGCCGAGACCTCCGCCCACTACGTCTCAGCAGACACAGAAACCGGGTCATCAGGCCCTCGAGTCGACCTCGGACGGCCCGAATCCGGGTCACCAGGCCCAGAACCCCGGCCAGCAGCCGCAGAACCCGAGCCAGCCGGCTGCGAACCCGGGGCCCCAGCAGAACCCTGCTCAGCAGAGCCAGAATCCCGGCCAGCAGGCCGCGAACCCGGACCACCAGCCGAATCCGGGCCCGCAGGCCCAGAACCCTGGCCAGCCTACCCAAGGCGCCAGTCGGCAGAATCCTGCTCACCAAGCCACGCAGACTCAGGCTCAGGCTCATACTCAGGCTCAGGCCCAACAGCAACAACCTGCGCTCCAGCACCAAGTGTCTCAGTCCCAAGCGCAACCGCAGCCGCAATCCCAGCCACAGCCAGCGCAGCAACCACAACCACAACCACAACAACAACAATCGCAGGAACAACGTGCCGCCAGCATGGGCACCGTGTTGTCGTTGACTCCGTGCGACAAACGCGGATCGGTGTTCCCGCCAGCGGGTCACCAGCATCCCGCCGACTTCACGCTGAACAATTTTAATTACGAACAGCTGAACAATGCGAAGAACCGCGAGAACAAGAGCAGCGTCGCCGCGGTGGCGCCGGCGCCGCCCACCGGCCACCCGCCCACGAACAAGAACTCGTTGCAGAACAACAACATCAACCTGAACAACAACGACAACGCCCGGATCATATCCGAGAAGAACGCCCTCGAGAAGAACCTGAAGAAACACTCGTTGTTCATCAACGCCCTGTCGTGGAAGCGGTTCAGCACCTCCAACAACAACAAGAAGAACCTCGACAACAACAACAAGAACACCGCCTTCAGGCAGCCGCTCGAAAACATACCCATCGTCGACAAAAACAAGAACATACAGACGCCCCAGGTGAGTGACACGACGACGCGCCTCCTCCATTTTGCTTCGGACGGTGCGCGGCCAAACGATGCACCGATCTCTTATCGGACTCGCGACTGGATCCCTCGGCATGTTCCTGCTTTCACGAATTGTTTTACGGAATCAAGGCAATTTTTGCTTTCGAGACATTCCTCGAACATGTTTCTGCTTGGGGTGCTGAGAACGCTTATGCTGCTTTCGAGTTGTTAAACAGAGAACTCGTTCCGGAGAAGAAACATGTTTGTGCTGGTCTCCTCCTTGGTTCTTTGAAATTGACATTGGCGATAAATTTGAACTTTACGCGCGGATCCGCGGTCCGATTCGCATCGCTCGTCTAGAAGCTTGCAGAGAACGAAGGTCGGCTAATTGTTAGTCGCAGACGTGGAATTAACCAAGAAAGTTCGCGATGCTTCTAGGGTTTGCCGTCTATTAAACTGTGCACGCACACGCTGCATCGATTAAAGGCGAGCTTGTTTGACCCTCGTGCTCTGCTCAAACGTGGTTACAGCGAAGCGACTTTCCCTCGTTTTCATTTTACGTCTTGAAATACGGGATCGCGTGTAACCGGGCAGCGGATTTGCGCATTTTAGTGGAAGACGAAATCGTGAAACAGTCGTAGTTTCCAAGTGTTTTATACCGAAAAATCTGGAAACCGCAAAGGGGTAGAAAAGCTATTAGATTTTTGGGGAAAAGAAGATGTCTATCGCTCGAATCACCTGTCAGTTTCAAGCGGAACGATCAAATGTCTCGGCCGCTTAATAAAATGCCGAGCAGCCTGTCGAGTCTACCTTCGGCTTCCGCGTGCGGAACGAGTCTTGTTATTATCACGCGTGCACGCGGACTGCATAGTGGCCCATTTCCGTGCGGCGTCCGCTTCGTAGCCCCGAACAAGTGTCTTGGAAGTTCCGTGGGAGGCACGTCGAAGGTGCTTTGACCCCGAGCACACGATCGAAAGCGTATCGATCCTCTCGGCGTGTTTCCCACCGCGTTTTTCCAGGCACGTGCTGCGCTTACACCGTTCCCTTCCCACCCTCTTATCAGACGATTCCTATCGACCCGCGAATCTTCGTGGATTCGAGGAAACAAAACTCGCTTCGTAAAGTCGTAACGTTCGCTTTTCTTCTTTTCTCGGAACAGACGAAACCGCCGGCGTCGAACAACAACCATGCAACGCACAACCCGACGTGCGAGAAGCTCATGCAGAAGCCGTTACCTCCACTGTCCAGGAAAACTGTGATCCAAGCCTCGACCTCCGAATTGCTCAAGTGCCTCGGCGTCTACCTCCACAGGAAGTGCACCCGTTTAAGAGACTTCCGGGTGAACGACGCCGTCATGTGGCTGAAAGCCGTCGACAGGAATCTGGTGATTCAGGGCTGGCAGGTGAGTCGATCCTGGATCCACGGCGTGACCTATAAACTTTCGTCGCGACACCGCGAAATGTCATTCCACTCGCGGCGCTCCGCTGAATGATACAACCAAAAAGGTTAGGAAGCCGATGCGGCGTAAACAAATTGTTTGTCAGAGTTCACGGCGGTGCGCGCTGCTACGGAGGCGGTGTTCTCTCGAAATGTTAACCGTCCACGGATTTCGGACCAATCTTTTCAGACTCTTGACTCGCATGAAATTGAGATTCTGCTTCTCGAATCTTTCTATCGAACATCGTCGGTTCGTTAACGATTCAGAGCGTAGGAGTAAAACTAGGAACGAACGTTTCCGCGTGAAAGACTGAAAAAACGAGGAAGAGAAAACTCTGCGTTGCAGAAATTGAATCGATGACGCTTCTATCGATTCCAGCAAGAACTCGAGCAAAACGGTATTCCTAATAATGAAATTGAACTTTAATTGGACGTAACTTTTTATACGTCAGCCGGCATCGAGGTCAGGCCCGATGCGTTATATCGCCGGCTATAATATAACCGAACAAGTTTCAGCTGCGGTAGCCTGCGGTTTTGGTAACGAGACCGTGTTTGCTATAACGTCGTCGGTACGGTAGCTCTACCGTGGCATACTTTCCATTCAACGTGCGGCAAAACTGCGACCAAAAATCGTACATTCAACTTTCCCTAGGCCGTTTTAAAGAAGACACTTCGCTCTATAAAACGATCCTAGATGGGCCATCGTACGATTTTTCCTCATAAAATAGCAGCAATTCAAAGTTCCCCAAAATATTGGATCGTTCGGAAAGTTGTTTCGTTTCTCAAAAAAGAATTTCGTTTTGTAAGCTCGTTAAAGAAGCACGTGATTCAGCAAACGACGGGGCTTCCACGAGATAAGATTTTGAAAACACCAGAAAAATGTCGAAAGGTTTTTCTTTTATTTGAAACGTTAACAAATTTTATTTTATTTTCTTGTGAAAGTATACCTTTCACTCAAAGTCGAATGAAACGTTAAATAAAAATTAAATAAAAATTAGATAAAAATTAAATAAAAATTAGATAAAAATTAAAAATTAAATTAAATTAAAGTAAAAATCGTACATCAAATACTGGGGGTCATCGCAAAATTGAAGCTTCAATCTTGAAGCATCGTGGATTCGGTGACGGGAACAATTTCCGAAAGTTTTCGGAGACCTTCGCTTGAAGGGACACGTCGCGCAAAGCTTGCTGGTCCCGTTCAAACAATCCCCTTGTACGACCGAAGGGAAACATTTGCGGTTGCCCTAGGTTCGCAGGCCGGTCTATCTATCTCCGGGCGGACCGGGCCGATAAACTTCGTCCAAACATTTTAGTGAGACCGTCGTCGGCCGATAGTACACGCTCGACGGTGTTCGAGTCCTGATACCGTGATGCCGCGATTACTAATAAATTGTTTGAGGAACGGTTGCCGCTCGAGGGACGAAGACCGGCGCTCGATATCGGGCCAATTAACGGCGACGCGATAATTAATATTTATCCTTCGCGATGTAGCCGGTATCCGATTAAGGCTTATCACTCGAGCACCGTGATAGTAAGTTAATTAACGGCGGATTCGCTTTGTTGACGATCGAACCACCGCTTCGCGGCGAGCCGAGCCGAGCCGAGCAGCCGACGATGATGCCGCCGTCGTCGCCGCCGCCGCCGTAGCGCGCCGTCGCGATCATAACGTTGCATAACGATCGAGCACGCCACGGGAAACAAAAGTTCGCCAGACCGTTCTAATTGAGAGCGTGCTTCCGCCGGCCCGGAAAAAATCGGCCCCGATCGTCGACGTCCATTTCTGAGTCGGTGCACATCGGTCTAAAGTGGCGAGAGCCAGCCCACTCTTACTTGTTAGGCGAAACGAGATCCGCACGCGTCAGATCCCGAACACCCGGAGCACCCTCGACTACTCTCCTGGCGGACTCCTTTTCGCTCTATCGACGGTACAGACCCGGTAAAAAGCTCGCAGGAAAGGCTCAAGGAACATCGACTCCGTCGGAAAGTCCCGTCGCGTTTCTCGAAACTTCAACTTTCACTTTACTCTATTCGATTCTCCGGAGCATAACGCTGTAGATTCAATAGAGAAGTTTGTCAAAAGTTACTCAGGGAAATATGTTTATAGTTTCGGTGACTTGAATTCTGTTAATTGGACTTGCAGTCTACTGGGTACATTTCTCGTTGAACACAATGCCGTGGAATCTCGGAGGACTTCGATCCGAGCACTTTATCCGCCGATCTTCTGACAGTTCTTTTCAAGTCGAACAAAATTTCTTACAAAATTATTCGCATCCTTCTCGTCTGTAATCTGTCAAATTATTAGGTCTACCGGAAAGTTCTGTCTGATAATGTCATTGCAAATTTCGATAGGTATGCACGTGTTCATTTGAGACATATATTTGTGAAAAATGTTGCTCACAAATAGCCATCACGCTGGCAAGAGGTCATAAGTAACGACGGAAATTATATCGTACAATAAATATTACTAAATTTATGAAAAATCTATTATTTCCTTTCATTTCTTAAACGGACAGAACTTTCCGGTAGACCTAATTTGGATTAATCTGATATGCCAAGTTCTCTTGAAAACATTTAATAGAAAATTGTCGAGCTTCTCTTATGAATGAAGAGTAGAGCTTCCTTATTTTGGAGCTTCCTTAAGATTTGCTAAAAATCACGTTACACGGAACCCGTACCAATCGGAGTAGCATTAAACGAGGTCATCCTGTAGCACGTATCTGAAACTCTAAAATTAAATAGCCAGGCGAAATGTCGATATCTCGCGCCTCTAGAAACGAAAGGAAGAAAACGAGAAACGCTGAAACTTCGATGTTTGCTAATCGGTTTTCGCGGGCAATTGTGAAACATGGATTACGGTAAGCCTCGCACACGGGTCGGAGAACACGCAGGATAAACATTGCAACTGGGTGAACGGTCGTAAACTCTTGGAGGTTAGTGTATCGTGTGCAGCCGCGACCCACGGGAATACTCGTAATGAGAGCCGCCGGGGGCACGTTAGTCACAATATGTCGCAAAGGGAATCAAGAGCCGGCACTACTTTTCGCGGAACGAGACACCGGGTTTCCATTTAGCATCCCATATCCATATGGCACTCGGCAGAGCGATGAACCAGCCTCGGTCGAACGCACAGCACGGCAGTCTCTCTGCGGTGCATGTGCGCGGCCGCGAAGGACGCCATCGATCAAGCGGTTTCCCTATGAGTCCGCTTCGATTTCGGGCGAATTTCGCGTTTATGCTAATGGGGTACTGTGCGACGGGATTGCGGCCTATGCAAATTTGATGGTCGCCGCTCCCCGCGTGGCTGCGATCGATCTACGCCGCCGAGCCGCGATTCTCCTTGGTCGCGGAAAGAAATGTCGGTCCCGGAGGCCGCTTTCCGGGTGAAGGTGAACACGGCGTTTTGCATTCGGTGCTCCCTGCGGAGGAATCACGCTGAGGCCGCAGAAAATTGTTCTTCTTAAGCACAGCGGCGGGCAAACTTTCATTAACGCTACGGCCGCCGCGTCGTCGTTCGTGCACGGATCACGCTGATTTTTAACCAGGTCTTGAAAGTCGTCTCTATTGTAATATCTTCGAACGAACTGAATGTTGGTAAATTTTTTTAGAATGTATAAGCGTCAAATGAATAGTTATCACGGTTTTTTTTTACTACTGTGATCAAAAAGTAAGGTGAAATTGTCATTTAAAACTTCCGGGCATTAGGAAGGCAGGTAATTTTTTTTTCCTAGGTTGGTAGGACTGTCTGTAACATTTGCCAAGTGTCTGTTTGTCAAAAGGTTTAATTATCTCCGAGTTACACGTGTTTTTGTAAACAACCAAAAGTGAATTTTTCGATTTTTACAATGGGTGATTTTGTTGAGCAAAGAACTTGCATCAAATTTTGTTTGCGGAACGAATATTCTTGTGCGGACACGTTGAAAATGTTACGGAAGGCCTTTGGTGATCAAACTATGGCACAAAAAAACGTTTATAAGTGGTACAACAAGTTCAAAGCGGGCCGAGAACGCGTTGAAGACGAACCGCGCTCTGGACGACCATCAACGTCTACCGACGAGGGCCACGTCCAAAAAACTCGAAGATTTGGTGCTTGAAAATCGTCGACTGACAATGAGAGACCTCGCTGATAGTGTTGGAATATCATTTGGCTCAGTCCAAACTATTTTGAAGGATGATTTGTGTCTCAAACGCGTCAAGTCTCGATTGGTGCCATGTCATACTGCATTGGTTCTTCGCGACTTTTTTGCCAAAAACTCGACTCATATCGTTCCGCAACCACCGTATTCGCCTGATTTGGCTCCGTGCGACTTCTGGTTATTCAGCAAACTCAAAAAGCCAATGCGGGGACGCCGTTTTGACAGGATTGAGGAGATAAAAACCGAATCGAAGAAGGTCTTGAAGGCTATACCGGAAAAAGACTATTCCGACTGTTTCGAGGACTGGAAAAAGCGTCGGAAACAGTGCGTTTTATCGGACGGGGATTACTTTGAAGGGGATGAAATTGATTTGGAAGAATAAACAAAGAATTTACATTTTATAAACAAATTCACCTTACTTTTTGATCACAGTAGTAACTTTTTAGTTTCGGTTTCGTCACTTGACGCGTCAAAGGCTAGTCGACCGGCTGAAATCGTCACGTTCGTGAATTTCTTCCGGAAAAAAATTAGTGGAGCTTTTTCTCAATTGAGTTGCTCATTTGAAAGCGCATACATTGTACAATCAATAGCAATTTTTCTGTCGCGAAGTCTTAGAAAATGCCCGACTGGCAGTCTGTCTCTAACGAGTCGTTTTATCAAACTCGCTGCGCAGGGTTTCATAAAGATTTTCTAGAAAAATCTTATCTAGATCTCCAGTTTAAACGTGTCTGGGCATTGTTTATGCTACAAAAATTACACCGTCGTATTTGAGGCAATCTATAGGAGTTGTTCTACGTCAGAAACATCGTGATAGATTTTACAGTAGAATCGCAATGAATTTTTGAGAACTGGGAAAGCGAAAGCGGGAAGGTGTTTCCTCGATCCTCGCACGAGAAACCAGTTAATTAAGGTCCCAGCTCGTTTCCATGTTTTATTGCCCACAGAAGGGTTAATGGAAAAGAGCAGATTATGCTCGAATGCTGGTCACAAAGGCAATCTATTGGTCGCCCGGGATCGCTTGTCGTTCCAATCGGTGTCTCTTTGTAGCTGTCAGACGAATCTTCCGGGGTGTGGGTGTCGCAGAACGGTGAAAAAAGTTTTGCTGGTGGGTCCTGACCTTATTCCTCAGCTGGAAGTTTCCGGGAAGCGGAACCTGGCACCTACCTCGCCCTCCTCAAACATTCACCGGCATTTACGTCATTCGAAATCCCTTGCGAAAGATGGCGTAATCCGGCGAATGTAATAAATCCCTGGATTATGAGCGAGGGTTAGCAAGCCACATTCTCGTTAAAACAACGCGCTTCACGGTGAAAAACAAAATTCACTAGGATAGTTTCCCGATCTTCTAACAATTGCGCCCTTAACCCTAGAAAGATAACCATATGACAACGTACGTAAAAGATAACCATACGCTTCAGAGGCGCATGCTTTTCTAAGGCGTCAATTTTATACTAACAATGGATATTTATTTAAGTTAATCTAGTCATTTTAAAGGTTTGGCATTATTGTAAAAATAAAATGCATTTATATTATATTTTTTTATATTTTAAGTAATTTTAAACTTAAATCACTAGACCTCTATGAAAAATTAACAAAAATCAACAGTCTTCGCAGGCGCCTCTGCGACGTAGGTTATCTTTCTCGGGTTAAAGAAAATCGTAAACAGCTGACAATAATATCCAAGTGTACCGACACAGATTTTCGAACTGTAAGAAGTATGAAATATGGGAAGGGTTGTAATTTCCTAGAAGTTTCAACATCCTCAAGACATCATCCTCGACGTCTATATTACAAATGATCATGATCACTGATCTATTCCTCAGCAAGGAATAATTATCTAGGTTTTTCTGATCAATAGACAGTGGATTTTATGCATTTACGACGAATATGAGAGCAGATCAAATTCGAAACGGTGAGCACATTTAAAGAATTTAACGACGCTATCGCATTACGTTCGGCTCGTTGAAATGATTAAGAAGGGATGTAAATTGTTTGTCGCGTTCCTGCAACTTCGAATCAATGCAGACTATTTTTATTGCGCATAAAGATCCGTAGTCTAGTGATCAATTAACAGATACTCTCGATGCAGGTAGTAATGGCCGCACGAGGTCAGCCGAATGTTGTCGGCCGGCAGATGCCGCGATTCGCGGGGATCCGAAAGCAGCTTCGATATTCGATATTCATGAAGAGGCCCGGTGCTCCCGTTTTGTTCTCTCGATTTATCCTCACCTTGACGAACACGCGAGTGCAGAACAATTCCCTGAAACGAAGCAGCAGCGCCAGCGAATTTATCGGCATTGTTTCAGCGACGCGAACTTTCGCGGCCATTTGATACACGCCACGCGGCTGGATCGTTGTTCCCGCGATTATCGCCGCGAATGACAGCCGGCCGCGATCCCTTTCGCAGTCCCTTTTCGCCACGAGGCCACGAAGGTCATTATCGATCATCCGGTTTACCAGCCGCCGCACTCCTCGCCGCTGTTAACGCTTCGCGGAAGCGTTACGGATCCTGGAATCAAACTTTCGGCATTGAAAATTCATGGAACCGCGACCACGCGTGATCGTTACACGTGTGGAATACATTTCGAACAAGTTCTCAGATCGCTATCAGTCACCGGAACTTCTTTAAGAATTCCGAGAACTGGGACAAGTATCCATTTCAGAACGATTGCACTTTCCGAAATTGGCGTACATTCGGTATATTTATCAGAAAAACTTTTCGCCGCATTTCTTTGGATATTCGATGGCATGTTATGGAATTCCACATTTTGGAAGGAGGAAAACATTTTTTTTGTAGTACGAGAGGTTGTACGTTGCTCGTACAGATCTGCGAAAGTATTTTGGCGCGGCTCCAGCGAATCGAATTGCCTCGCTGCGCCGAGCGTCTTTCGATTCTCTGGAAATTGAAAAATCAAACGATTTCGAAAGTCGGAATGGAATTGCGGGCCGCCGGAGGTGGAGGTGCAAAATTGACGGAATGTCGCGACTTTCGGTGCGTCAGAATTCGATAACGTTCCCGGAACGAACGGCGATCGATCGAAAGCGCCCGAAGCTGAACCAACAATAGCCAAAATCCGAACAGGCTGGATCGCTGGAAAAGCTACGAACGCGGCAGAACCATTCCATCGGATGATCCCTCTGGGTCGCGGGGGGCCCTTCGTCGAGCGGCGATAAAGGAATTAAAAAATTCGTTAGGGTCCGAAAGAGCTTGAACTCGTTAGCAGTCGATTTTCTGGGCATAAAGATAAGGGCTCGATTTGGGGGACAGTTTTATCGGCGCCGGATCCCTCTGCCTGTTATCTACGTGGGAAATCGTCGGTCGGCCAGCTCTACATTATCGTCGTGCAACATTCGAAATCAGTGTGTTTGCTCGTGATTTCTCCGACGCTGCTATTCTCGTCCAATCAAGGCGAAAAGTCTTGGCCGGCTCAGAAATCGAGGGGGTAAACAACGATTCTTGGAAAACCGATGATGAAAACATGATGATGCACGGTCGTTTGTGCGGCCGGTTAAAATTACTCGAGCGATTCGCTGGATCCCGCGGATAGAGAGGAGAGGAGAGGACGACGCGCGGTAATTCGGAACGGTGAAAACGAGAACTAAATTCGTGCCCTGTTATTTATACGTTATTTATTATAGGAAGGACGTAGCTATCGTATCTTGACCCTAGAATCCAATTCTGGTGTTAGTGCGTTGCTTGTAGAAGAAACAAAAAAGTTAGACTGCAGATCTTACAGATATGTGTACATATAAATCCTAATTTCCATAAATTGTTTCATAGACAACGGATTTTACGCGTTTATGGTGAAAATGATCAAGTGCATAACTGTGAAGATATTAGAAGAATTTAAGTTATATTATTTTAAATCAATCATTGTTATATTATTCTTACATTATTACTGCGGATTTCTCGCATTTATGACAAAATTCAGTATATGTGACACAAAAGTCTGACACAATTATCTAAATTTCATAATTTGATTACGTTATTTGTAACTCCTTAAAATTATTAAAAATGGAAACAAATGTTTATCTGGTTCCTGTTCTGGAAGACAAAATTGTGAAGACATTAGAAGAATTTAAGTTATATTATTTTAAATCAATCATTATTATATTATTCTTACATTATTACTGCGGATTTCTCGCATTTATGACAAAATTTAGCAAATGTGACACAAAAGTCTGACACAATTATCTAAATTTCATAATTTGATTACGTTATTTGTAACTCGTTAAAATTATTAAAAATGGAAACAAATGTTTATCTAGTTCCTGTTCTTTGCAACGAATAGGCCAAATTTTCATTTTGCATAAAGATCCACAGTCTAATTATTACAATTACTTATGTTCTATGCAATTGATCGAGACAATTTTTATTCAGCATACAGATCCGCACATAGATCTTATTCAAAATAGCTCCAAAATACCTCCTCCAAAATACCACCTTCAGTTTACCAACTGAAGAGTTCCCTGTGGTGAAAGTACGGTCGAAACAGGATTGTTCGTGAAAATACTCGTTTTCCAGTGAACTCGAAAAACGTGTAACAGCATACGGATCCGTTCGCGAGCCTCGTAAAACGGGCGTCGAGCGTCACCGCTCATTGGAGGGTGTTGCTGGTCGCCGTTGATAGATCGTCGCGCGATTTGTCACCTCGCGGGATCGATCCCGTCGGTCGCGGGACGGAAATCGATGACGGTGTCGAACGGGGAGGAGCTCCGCGTGTCGTCGGAGCGGAATAAAAAATGGATCCGCGGCGGGCAGAAGCTTTCAGCGCAGGGCAAATTGAGTTTCTGTCGATCGGTAAGGGTTGTTTTAGAAATTCCGTGTAATGGGTCTCTCTACGAGGGGGGGAAGGTGGAAGCGTCCGGAATGATCGGGGGATGACGTGCCGTACGAAACGCATCTCCGCAGCCGTGAGAGCCTTTAAAAGCCGCCGGTGTTCCAGTATTTCGCGATGACGGGGGTGCGCGAGCAAAACCAACCCCGCCGCCAACGCGTACGCATCCGTCGGCGCATCCGTGTGCGTATCCGGCCGCGTGTTTATTCGTCGCGACGAGTGCACGAGGTAAATACACACGGTGGCTTTCTCTGTCGGAGGATCTCTCCAGCGATCGTCGCCGAGCCACCCTGTTCTTCAACCCCAAATCCTACTAACCCTTACCCCGGACGTCAACCACTCGTTCACCTCCGACGAGAGTTCTCCTGCTGATTCAATTTCCCGCCGCGTTTCGCATAATTTCTCGAGGCGAACAACCCCGCGAATTGTTGCCACATCGCCTTTCATCCCTGGGAGACGGTTCACTCGAGGACAAACTTGCATGATCTTTCCACTTAGAAGATATGTCGTTGAAAGGATATCATTATCATTGTTATTATTTATCGATTAAATGGGCGGAATACCCTTTAGATTAGAGAATGTGGTATATACGGTGCTTTAATTCGAAAATACATAGTGTAAATTGCCTAAATAATGATTTGGGAGTCACAGAATATTGCGAGAGCATGAAATGTGACACCTGTTCTTAAGTTTCTATCTCATTCTATATGCAATTAAAGCATAACAGTGTCGATGTTATCAAATTGAATTAACGCTAAAGTTAGAATGCCGATCAAAATGAGTGCCAGTTTCATATTTTTCGTTTTAAAGCTCCGTCGAAATCGTAGAGACTCTTTCAAAGCGAACGAATAAATCAACGAAGTCAAGCATACACTCTAATAAAAATCGCAAAGACCCTAAATAAATCAAGTCTCGTCATTCTTATAAAGCATAAAGCAACGTGCGTCAATCTTTCACAGCGATTGTCAGATTCAGTGCAAAAAAATCACGATTTTCGAGTCACGTCGCAGCAACATCCCCTGTATTTACGACGAGTAAGCTTGCTGAAGAAGCTGCGCGACGGAGGAGAAAATATTTTTGTTGCGTCGAAACGAGCTCCGTCCCCCTCCGAACCTGTTCAAAGGTGCACCCCACGTCGCAGCTCGTTTCCATGAGTACGGCCGGGCCAAACGGCGGGTCAGAGCTGCAATTTTTTTTTAAGTAATCTCTTTCCGTGGAACGTCTTCCGAGCGCAAGAAGCTTTGGGGGTTCGGGAAGAGAGGTAGGCGATCTCCCCTTCGCAATTAAAACCGAAGGGTGAACGTACCCTCTGCCGAGGCCCCCGCATATTTCCACACTCGGGCAAGGGGCGGTTTTTGCGACGTTGCCGCCGCCAGCGTATCGTGAACCCAACCCCACGGCCTCGGCTCCCACCCCTCGGGATCTCGGGAGTACACCAGCCCTGACACAGCGAGATTGCTGCACACATTTTCCGCAGCATCACTCGCCCCGTTGCGCCGCGCCGCGCCGTCCATAGCATGTGTACCGCCTAATCGATTTCTATCGTTGTTTATAATTAACCCCGCGCGCTCCAATTTCCGACGGCCCGAAGAAAGGGAAAAAGGTGGAAAGAAAATGCGCGCGCGAATTACTGCCGCATGGGGGCTGATCTGGGAAATTGTGTCGAGGCGACGCGGGATTCGCGTAAATAAAAGTATTCGGAAAGTATTCCAAGCGCAATTTTGAGGATAAAGAAAATCTCCCTACAGGATCAGAATATCAAAAATTATAAAAATTAGCGGCGAATTTTTAGGGGTAAAACGAGACTGAAGTGAGAAAGGAAATCAGAAACTGTGGCGAAATACGACAAAAGAAACAAGATTAATTGTTGTTTTCTTGTTATTTATTTATATTCGAATATATTTAAAAAATGTGTATATTTCTTAATTGTTATATTACTTATCGATATATTTTATCAATCATTTCAGTTATTATAAAAAATAATGTTAAAAATTTAATTTAGTGAATATAAAAATATGATCAAGTTATACTAATGGTATTCAAATATAACTATATTAATGAAAAATTGATTTACGACCTTTTTTATCGATATACGCGAAACACCGTGCGCCGGCGAAAGCCTCGATGTCCGATAAATCACAGCTGTGGCGAATTATTGAATGCTCCGGTTACGTAAAGCATCGTTCGATCGATCTTCTCCGGCGTGTTCGATTGGCTCTTCTGCCAAATTGATAACCCTACAGGGAAGACGACCGGCCGTAACGTTTCCTGGGGAAACTCGGCGAACCTTGTGCAACTTTCGGTCCGGAGTCCTCTCCTGAAGATATTGGCCCCGCCTTCCGAAGTTGATGACGCCTCGCGGAGACAATCCCCGCATAATTGCCAGCGATTCGCGCGGCGACTTCGACGCAAGTGGGCCAATCGGATGCCCCGAATAATTCTCCTCCGGTTTTCCTCGCGGACGTCGCCTAATTCGGCGCGGCGCGGCGCGCGCGTAATAGCCTCGGACAGCGAGGAGTCCTCGCCGAGGACCGTGTCACGGCTGGGAGTGCCTCCTGAAAAATTGGCTGCCTCTTCCGGGGAATCCGAAGTCTCCGAACTTCTCCGGCGTGTCGCGAGCAACTTTCCGAGAGATCGCGCGGATGCGTTCCATTTTCCACGGAGCCCGCCCGCCGCAGCTGCAACACGTTGCATCGATCGGACGTCCGCGCCGACGATGCACCGGAACTTCGGGCAAATCTGTTTTGGCAATCGCCCGGAACACTTAAAAGTGCACGAAATCGCATACCACGATGACTTGTACGTCGTCCTCCAACGCCAGTAATGCCCGCACTAATACCATTATCGGCGGGACACGTTCCTCTTGTTTATTCGGCGCACTCGTGCGTCAGTGGATTCAATCTGCATGGTTGACCACGAAATTATAAGGCACTTCACCAGTTTGCAGGTTTCGTATGAAAGCATTTGCTGAACGAACGCGTACACGAGATTTGGGCATCGTACAACGACGAAGCGGCAGAGAGAAACGAAAGTGCATTGATCGACATTGGTTGCACTGTATTGCGAGATATTGGAAGGAAGATCGTCGTTCGTTTTACGGGGAAGCAGTGTGAACTGTCGACGATCTAAAGACAAAATGATCAAATGTTTTATCGCATTGATAATCGTGATCGATTGAACGCTAGTAAATGCCATTTTATTCAATCGAATGGTGATACAATATAATTATTATTTTATTTTTGTTTTATCGTTAATGTTTCAGTGGAATGGACTCTTTGCGTTGCAAAGAAATAAAAATAGAAAGTGATAACTGTCGAACAGGACAAGTAAAATTAAAGTGACAAAGTAATTTCTCCCTAATTCGCGCTCGGATTGCGCACAAAAATGGACAATTTGGGAAGAGAAGATGCGATTATTTGAGCCTTGTGCGCCGTTTTTATAATTGTTGACAATCGTTAACGATAAAAACGAGCTCCTCTCTCCAAATTGTCCATCTTTGTGCGCAATCCGAGCGCGAATTAGGGAGAAATTACAGTAAATAGAACTCGCTACGATAGAAAAGGAGAGAATAAAGGAACGCGATGTCCAAAGTCACAGAATCATTTCAATTATCCTAATTCGATAAATGACTCTTATGGGTGACGTAACGCGCGTGACACCGAAGTTTTAAAACTACAGAGAGAAGGACAGAAGAAATCGGCGAAGTCACTAAAACGATTAGCCGTAACATAGCATCGCGAATAAACGAAACGCGACTCTGTTTCTGTTTTCGTTGCTATTCACGCTATGTTTTAACGACGCATTTAAGTGATACGACTCTCGATGTTCGACACGATTTTCTTCTTTACGATTCAAGCGATCTCTTCTTCTGTTCTCCGCGAAACCTCGGCCGCCCGACATTTTCCGTGGGCTTCCTCAGAACTCGGCGCAATGTTGCGCGTAACTGGGAACCACGCTCCGGGAAATCACGCTGCTTTCTCGCGCGGCAGGTTTCCACGCGATGCCCAGGGCTATCGCGAATCGATCGGACAGAACACGTGCTGAAATCTAATCAGTCGGGGGTGTGACACTCGCCTCGTTCTCGAACGCTCTGTGCCCGGTGTGACGTCCACGAATTTCGCGTGGCCGACGAGCACGCGGATCGATCGCCGCCCCATATAAATAACCGAAACAACTCGCGCTTTCCTAAAAATAAATCATCTATCGACAAGATGCGATACTGCGCTGAACACTAGACACGTGAAATTACGTTTAGTTTCTTCACCGTCTCCTCCCCCTTTTTTTTCTGTCGATGAAATGGGCGGGCTATAGACGTTTATCATGACGCTCTCGACAAACAAACTATAATACAAAAAATATAATACAAACTATAATACAAACAAAACTATATTCTCCTCTGCATAATGCAAACGTTGCGAGAAAGATTCTCCGCGGATATGCGGACATGCGACGAAAGCGAACATCCACATTGTCTGAAACAGGCATAATAATTCTCTGTAAACGTTAATCCTATCGAGTCTTAAAAATGACTAATCTGCGTTGCTTTATAAATAGACCGCGGATTTTATGCGTTTACGACAAAAATGAGTAGATGAAATTCGAAACAGTGAAAACGTTTAAACGATTTATAAATACTATCGCGTTAAATTGAACTCGCTAAAACGATTAAAACTGGCATAAATGTTCGTAAGCTCCTGCAGACAGTGCAATACAATTTTTATTTTGCATAAAGATCCACGGTTCCATTTGTAAGAATGACAAAACTGAATTTATTTGCACTTTGCGTCGTTTTTATTAGAATATTTTATTTATTTATTTATTCATTGGACGGGCTATAGCGGCCTGTTGTACAATCTAAATAGATAAGAGAATAACAATCGAAAAAAACTAGAATAACAAACGAATTAGAGAAAGTCGTTTAATCGTTTCTTAAAAACAGAAAAGAGTCTTCGTCGATCAATTCGAAAATGAAAAATGCAAGCCGGACTATTTTGACCAGCAAGGCGGGCTTAGTGTTAAATGATCGAGACAGCCTGTCAGAATTTGATCTTCGAAGCAGAGTTAAATAACTCTTCTCTGACAGCTGACAATTTTCCAGTTGATCCGACGTAATCAGTGGCGGTATCTGCGGTGGTATCGCCGGTCATTTTGATTCTCGAGGCAGCTCCTTGAATTGCCGAGTTAGGTAACAAACTTCGATCCACGCTAACTCGGCTCGAACGCGCCTTGACAGTGCTTCGCCGCCGATTGCGCAATCTTCTCAGCCGCCTCCTAAAACGTTGCCAAGTTCCAGCGATGCGCTGCGGTCACGTCGAGCTGATACGACGGCTGGTTTGCGAAAGAAAACGGGGGCGATCATCGTTGACGTTGATCCAGCTCCTGCACCGACATCGATCTCTCTCTCTCTCTCTCTCTCTCTCTCTCTCTCTCTCTCTTTTGTTTCTCCCTCATCACGGGAGGAGCTTCGCTTCGAAAAGCCGACTCGCTGGTGTTCGTCGACGAGCAACACGTGGACCGTTTAACGTAGACCGTTGATCCACTTCGTCTAGACTCTAGACGGCCGAACAGAAGAAGCTTGAACGTCATTGCGGCGAATCCCGTTAACGGGGAAACCGTACCCGGTGGAATTGTTTACCGCGGCCGGCACGTGACAAGACAGACCAAGATAGATATCTATCTTTCTCCCGCGTGATGCGAAGCCACGCGACGCCAGAATTTGCGGGACCGGATGATCGCACACCTCGGGCACGTGATCGCCGGTAGATCCTTTTTGCCGAGCTGCAGAAGTCGCTGGATTCTAGAAGCGTTCATCATCGTTTCGTCGGTTTAATTTCACGTTCGTTCTTCCACGTGACATTGGAAAAGTAGACGATCGATGCGGGAAAGAATCGAACGTGCAGAGTATTGAATCTTTCCGAATTGCACTAGTTGCTCGAATACATCGACGGAACTTCTTCCGAAAGATCCACCGGGAACAAGATTTTCGGTGCCCGTTAATGAAGAATACACTTTCCAAGGTTCGCCCGGTTCCTCTTAATTAAGTCGAGCCGGTCGGAAACGGCGGAGGATCAAAGGCAATACTCGGGCTAGATGAACGCGGTCCAGCGTCGATCTAAGAGCGTCCGCTCTTCCTGTCCGGAAGAGTCGGAGGGCTTTGGCGGTCGTAGCCACCGGGAATTCAATTAGAATCGCTGGATCTTCCTTAAGCTGATGAAAAACGCGGTTGCAGAGTAGGGTGCAGGCCGCTCACCCCGAGCGAATATCGACGTATATACACGAGCCACGGACGGGCTTGTGTGCCCGTGTGTGCACAGCGAGGGCTCTCCGGTGTGGCGTTGCCACCCTCGGGCCTTCCAGGCTTTAGCAGTCGCTCGTTACACCCGACCAGAGAGAACCGGGCTCTGTGAACTGCGGCCAAGACACGCGGAAACTCCACGGACGTATCGGCACATGCCTGAACGAGGACTTTATTTAAAAATAACAGCCGCGGCTCCTTTGCGCCAACTCTTCCCTGCGCTGCGCGACAATCACGCGCAATTAACATCGATTGCTATTATCTGTCCTGGAAAACAGAAATAGACGACGGCTAATAATAAAGAGGAACGGTGTTTCGTAACTCAAGACAGAGATGGCCGCTTTGCACCTTCGTCTCGCGCCTTTCTACTCGGAAGATCCCTTTCTCCCGCGCGGGTCGCTTGCAACTTTGTGCCACCGGTTTTCTATTTTAGGGTGCATCGATAACGCCTGCTCGATGCAGACGATCCGGTTGCACGTAAATAATCGCTCAGAACCTTCTTCTTTCTCTTCCTATGCTCCCTCTGCAAACTTTGTCGCTGCGTTCGTTTGCTCTGTTAACGAATGCTAGAGCTGTTGCAGGACACCGCGGTGCACTGGATTCTATTAACAACGCCGTATAAGGAAAAATCACCGTAAAGGAAGATATAATTCGCGGCTGAAGATCTCAGAATAAATTTTTCGATGTTATTTAGCTAGCACTACAGTAAATTCTCTTTAATTTTCCGTCTACTTGTGAACAAAAATGAACAATTTGGGAAGAGCAGATACGATTACACTGTCGGACATACGATAGCCACTATGAATTTTTGTAGTGTGTCGAAATGTAAATTGTTTTTCGTCACCTCTATCGAGCCGTTTCTTCCTCAGAAATGTCTACAAAATCCGATCCTGGGTAGAATTTTCGTGCTGGACAAAGGACTTTTCGTGAAAATACAAAAATATTGCGGAGAAATTACGCGCGTCGACACTTTTTTAAACTTTGACATTAATTTATGGTTATTTAAGATCGAAAACAATTAATAAATTGTATGCCACTATATTTAGAAAACTCTCCCCTGCCTTTTGAGACGGGCTAGAACTTTCTAACGTTTTTACTTTCCATGCAATACCGCATTTTTGTCGAAATTTTTGGGTTTTTACAAAAGCTCGTTTTTTTCGAAAACTGCGGGTGCAATTCGGTTTTCGAATTCTTGTTGAGAAAGTGAAGCTCTACAAAAATTTCATAGTGGTTATAGGAAATCAAAAATCGTGTTGTCGACGATCGGCAACTACAAAAACGAGCCACGAGGCTCGAATAATCGTATCTTCTTTTTCCAAATCGTCCATTTTTGTTTACAAGCTGAGAGAAAATTAGCATTTACCGTATTCGTTTGCCATAATAACGAATACCAAAGCTATTGCAGAACACTGCTGCGTACTAGATTCTATTAATAACACCGTATAAAAAAAAAAGTATGAATACATCACTCGCAGCTGAAGATTTTGTGATAAATTCTTCGATAGCATCGGCAGTGTCGCCTGCGAACCAACAATTCACCCCTCGGTAATGCAACATAATTCATTTTGAATTGCTCGAAAGACTTTAAGCCTCCTTTTGATACATGGAAAATCCAATTAATGAGGTACCGGTGGGTAGTATTCCAGAGAAAACGGCAATAAACCGCATTCAATCGCACCTCGCTGCAGTTGCCTCGGATCGCAGTCGTAGGACGCCGGCAGAATGGAACTCTCGATCGAATTAATTACAAACGATTCGGTAACCTTCCTCGAAATTCGCTGAAAGGAACGTTCTAATTGGGTTCGAAGCTGTAAGCACGTTACCGGCACGATCGAATTCTCATTCTTCCTTGGAAATTGGTATAAAATCCGCGGGCTGCGTCACCGGCGCCCGTCGCGTTTCGAAATAACCGGCAGATTTAACCAAAATATTCCACAATTATAGCCGCGCTCATTTCTCGATGAAAGGCTCGCGGTTCGTTAAAGGACTCGGCTCGATAAAAGGGTGCGCGCCGATCAAATATTCTTTAGCCTTTATATAAGCCTTTGGCACGTATTAATAGCCCTACGAGGGCGTATATAGCCTTTCGCCTTCAAAGGGCTGATTATTCCGCGACTCTCTCGATGCCTAATTTTAACAAAATGCTTGACAGCCAAGACGATCGAGGACCCGATCGGACGCGAAGAAAGGGGATTCGGACCCGCCGAAATTCTCTGTTTCCCGTCGATTCGGTTTCCCTCCTCTTCGATCGGTTCTTTATCGGTTCCAACGCCTCCAAGTGTCGACGTCCCTAGATGTATTCCTGGACGCGTTCCGGCTGGATCGCGGCGCGTTCATGCGTGTGAACGCTTTACACCGTGTAATGCGCGTGAAAAAAAAAGAAGAAGAAGAAGAGGAGAGGCGTCGGTTAACGAGAGGGAGGACGCGCGCGTGCACGCCGGTGCAACAATCAGGCAGGCGACTGGCAAAATTCCTGGCAGGCTAGAAAACGTATCGGGAGCATCGATCCTCCCGGGTCATTGCGGGGCCTCACCGTTAATGCACCCACATGTGCAAGAAACCGCCACCGGTAGCCCCTCTGTAACACCCCCGTCCCCTTCATGCTCGAACCGTTCGCGGTCGGGAAAAGGCTCGCCTGTGATCAAACACCGTGCGTTTTAATTATCACAAAAGCATTCGTTGTAATTGGACGTCGTTTCGGCCGGCGAGGAGAGATCGCTTGACGGATCAAAGTCCCAGCGTTCGACGCGGAACCCGTTCTCCCCGAGCCCGCGAGTCGATTCTGCTTCTTTTTGGCCGTTTGTCCGTTCCGATTCCGACGAATCCTTAATCCCCGTGCCGATTCACACGAATTTCTTTGCTCCTGTTGCGACAGCGTTCTCTAAAAGCCGCTTCATGATTTGCGAAGCAACGCGTACGATTCTATTCTCATAATAATAATAATAATAATATTTATTTGATCAACAAGTCCCTGCATTATGTCGCGCAAGTAGCAAATTAAAAAGAAAATAAGAAAAAAGGGAAGAGAAGAGAATTTTAATTATATCTCGTCTTTTTCTCCTCCTACAGGCTCGCCAACGGAGTCGAGATTGTTTGTCTCGCGTTGCGTCTTCGTAGGCGTCCATAATTGAAAAGTCACTCGGCTAAAAGGTCGGAAGAAACGCAGTAATGCAGGCTGAGTGCCCGGTTGCCAGCGCAAAGGGTTAAGTGCGTCATCCATTGGCGTCGACGCGGCGTCGTTTCAAATGCAACAGCTTTGCAATATTAACGTTCCGGCTCTGCCAGAGGTCTGGCCGCGTACTTCTCTCGCGCCGTATCCGAAAGAGACTCGGAAACTTTGACCCTTCGTTGCCAACGACCGCGCCCTCGACGACAGAGAATCGTTCCGATTTTCTAGGATTATTCGGGGTTGCTAATCCAACGCCTCGGTTGGCCGTGCCGGAGGCACAGGTGTTCCAAGCGAAATTGGTTGCTCGCGAACTCGATCCGGGACCTCGAAGAACACGCGACCCGGTGGAATCGGTGGCCGAGCAACCTGCGCGCGTAATCGAATAGGGGAGGGTCGAACGGCGGGCCGTGCACGTGCGAATCGTGGGTGCACGCGGGATTAAGTAGGTGAAACGCAGCGGGGAACGGATGCGGCCGCACGAGCGCTGCGCCGAGGTCCTTTGTGCTCGCGTTAAAGCTGGCCGACAGGCTGCACGTGTATCTGCGCGGAACATGCCGATGCACTTCCCTGCTGGGTTCTTCGGGTTAGATCGTGTCCTAATTCGCTAATGGCTCGGAGGACTCGGTTTCTGGAGCAAGGAGACCGGACAAGCGAGGAGGAGGAGGAGGAGGAGGAGGAGGACAGGTGGTTCGAACGGGAATCGGCCGACACCCTTTTCGAGACCCTTTTGTGATGCTCTCGGGCCACGGTTTTCTTATAATGCCCGGCCTCAAACTCGTCCTGATTTCAGCACTGAACCTAACGAGCCGGTCAAAATGACCGCTTTCAGATTTTTTCTTTTAATGTCTCGGAAATTGTGAAGATTCTTTCATAGAAAGCGACTGAATAAATTTCATCGCACAAGCGTACATTATAATAAAAATGGCGGCTGAACTAAATAAATATGATCTTCTCGCGTCGTTATAAAGCTATATTTAACTGCTTTTATGGTCCGGTAGGTTCAGTGTTACATTCGTCTAGAGTGCTTTGTCCTTTACGTGAGAGAAAGATGAAGTAAGAAAATGAATCGGGGATCTGTAACAATAAAGTAAAACGGGAAAATGAATTGAGAAATTGTGGAAATTAATTAAAATAAGAAAATTAATTTATCGCGGATTAAATACATATAATTCAGTGACAAATAACAATATATATATATATACTGTATTATTAATTTATTAAACACATTTCTGCATTAAAAATATATGTATCTTTTTAATGCAGAAATCTGTTTAATAAATTATTTATAAATTCGATCTTTTCTTTGGTACTCGAACGGCAAGAATATGAAGTTGGATCTACGAACAGAAGAAATAAAGCTACGAACGTAGCGAAGATATTGGAGCATAAAAACTGTGCAAATAGAATAAGGGTATAGTATATTGAAAATGTTCCATAGAGATGAAAAACGACACAATGAGAAGGCGGGCTGCCGAAAATAGCACAGATCCGCATCCGTATCGTCGGTCCCGGGTGAAACGAACGTCAGTATTTCTCTTCGATTCGCGTTCACCGTGTAAACCTGGAAGCCTCTCCGTCGATTACTCGTCGGCCGGACTTCTCGAGGACACGCGCTTTTGTCCGAGCTTGGCATGACGCGAGCACCCACGCGATACAGCACGGGTGTCGAGCGGAGATAGAAATTTCCCGGTTTTCGCGGCGTGTGAATTCGACCGCGGCAATGAAAGGACGTCAGAGAGAGAGAGAGAGAGAGAGAGAGAGAGAGAGAGAGAGAGAGAGAGAGAGAGCGAAAGAGAGAAAAAGCGAAAGAGAAAGAGTGAGAGAAGCGAGAGGGATATCGCGGGGGTTTCCAATGAAAAGAAGACCCGTCGCAATCGATGCATCGACCGCGGCCGACAATGCCGATTCCAATTTCGCAAGCGTGGCACGTAACGCGACACCACGCGTGAATCATCCCTCGTCGAGTATCGTCTCCTGTTGGAGCTGTTAGACAAGAAGAAGCACCTCGATTCACCTGAACGCGCCTGGCCCGGCCCGAGGAAACTGCACGCGACCCCTCCTACATAATAGAAATGCATCGAATGCCTGTCCGCCAGCCTCGCATCGAGGAATTCAATTTTATATTCGACCGGAGTAGTACTTGTTCTGCCAGCCTTCGAAGTATAATAAGTAAGAGGTTATACCCTGGTCCAGGGTGTTGAAAGCGTTCTCCAGATTCGGAATGAAAGCTTCGGGACTTTTATCAGTCTTAGAGGAACATCGATAATTGAACATTGATAATTCGACTGTGAAGGCGTCGGAATTATTAACGCAAGACCTACCGCGTTAATCGAAATCACCGCTTTCGCGCGATTTATTTTAAAACTGATGCAGTGTCACGAGAACTCTTTCGTGGGAAGTTAGTCGATAATTTTGTTGACTCGAGCGTCAGTTGTGATCAAAATGGTGAGGCGTCTATTTAAATTCAGTCTTGTTGTTCCTATAATAGGACAGACGTTAGCTCGCTTTTAATAGGTTCGGTGTGAAGAAGGAAGGAGATGCATTTTCGTTGAACCTCTCGTTTTCGTAATCGGAGTCGACAATGTATGTTCTGTAAACAGATCCGTAGTCTGTTGATAATTACTTAATGCGTATCGATCCACTTATTTATGGATGCTTGAAATATTATATCTGGGCGAACCTTGCAACGGGTCCGTTCCGACACGTGTTCTAAAGGTGCGATCAAACTTCTCGACGAAATTGACTTTAATTGTTAGCTGTTTCTAAAGAGATCTAGATTTTTCGTATTATACTAATAACTTGAAAACCTGTTTCAACAGGATGTCGGTTTCATGAATCCTGCCACCGTTGTGTTCGTCTATATGCTGGTGAGAGAGCTGGTCGACGGCGACGAGGCCTCCGAAAGAGAGCTTCAGGCGACCGTGTTGACGTGCCTGTACCTGAGCTACTGCTACATGGGCAACGAGATCAGCTACCCGATGAAGCCGTTCCTCGTCGAGGACCGTAAGGAGAAATTCTGGGACAGGTGCTTGCTGATCGTGAACCGACTCAGCGCCAAGATGCTGCGAATCAACAGCGAACCTGGATTCTTCACCGAAATCTTCACCGAGCTGAAGGTACGGTTTGCCTTTACGTTTATGGTAGTCGAGACCATTGGGCAAAGCGTTACAGAGCTCTGTCCTGCAACCGTTTGCCGAATTCAGCGGCAGTAATCGATAATAACGCGGATCAACGACAGCTCGAAGCTTATTAATTGATAGATTTTATGCATTTATGACAGAAATATGAACATGTCATTTGAAGCAGCAAACAGATTAACAGTATTTACGAACGCGAATGTGTTAATTTTCGCTCATTAAGCTCGTTTATGGAGGGGAAAAGTATTTACGAACGTCAATATGTTAAATTTCGCTCGTCAAGCTCGTCTAGGAAAGAGAGAAGTTTCCATTTGGTTTCGATTTCTTGCGGTCGACGCGAACGATCTTCCTTTCACATAAAGATCCACAGTCTCCTAATCGACGAACGATGCGTTTGATTAGGCCTGCGGTACCGGAGGCCGAAATAGTGTGCCTGGTAGCGGCCTCGAGCGGAGCCTCGTCGTCTCCGGAGTCGCGGTACCCACCAAGGCGGCTTGACGGAGCTACACATACCTGCTGGTGCGCATCGACGGGCACAGCTGCGACGTCACGACACTCTGACGACGGCCGTCACGACGAGGAGGACCTGCCCTCGCAGCTTGACCCCACCGCATCGACCTCGACCTCGACGTTGCAACGACAGCAGTCTCAGCAGCAGCAACAGCAGCAGCAGCCGCAGACGCAGCAGCAGCAGCAACAGCAGCAGCCGCCGCACCATCATCATCACCACCATCCCCATCACCATCGATCTAGCCGCGACGAAGGCGAGCCGCCGGCCGGCAGGTGTCCGTCCTGCGGCCAGAAGCGTCGGATAGAGATCTCGTACACGATCGAGGATTTGGACGCGATCGAGCCGGCGCCGCTCGAGTCGCAGAGGACGCCCACCCAGAGGACCTGCAGCTGCGACGTCGCTGAGGCGCCCCGCGCCGCCGAGAGGGAACGCGGCGACCTGAGAAAGTACCGGAGCACCGACACCAGATGGGGGGACAGCAGCTTCCTGTCGCCGGACGAAGCGATCTGGGACCTGAAGAAGCGGACCGCCGAGGGCACCGAGTTCCGCTGGGAGCTACACACGTCGAACACCGACCTCGACCTGGCCAAGAAGACCAAATGCAGCTACCACAGCCTCACGCCGGAGGAGAAGAAGCCGCACGACATCCAGCGGGGCGACCTCAGGAAACACCATAGCGCGGAGACGGACAAGTGGTCGGTGAAGGTCGACTATCTGCAGCCGCCTATGCACGACCTGCGAAAGCACAGCAGCGACGACACCAGAATGGCCAGGGAGGCCCGGTTCCTCCAGGTGCCGGAGGTGCTCCCGAACCCGAAGCCCAGGTGCACCTGTCCGAAATCGAAGATCCTGTCGCCTTCTCCACCGGCCCCGGCCCCGGTACCAGCCCCGGTCCCGGTCCCGGCGCCGGTTCCGACCAAGGTCAAGACTCCTTCCCCGAAACCGGCGCCGGTCTTGACTCTGCCACCGCCGCCGCCCGTGTCGGAGCTGCTGGAAGAGCTGGAGCAGAAGGAGTCGGAGAAGCCTCCTCCGGTTGCTGCCGTCACGCTGAAGGAGCCGGAGAGGAAGCTGTACCACTCGGCGTCGTTGAACGTCGAACGACCACTTCCGGAGGTGCCGGTCGCCGCTGCGCCAGCCGGCGCCGCGCTGGCGCCCGCCGCGGAGAGGCCGGAGCTGAAGAAGCACGCCAGCGAGGACACCAGGCTGGTGCGGCGGGACAGGCCGAAGCTGGAGCGGTCGCACGCGAGAGTGGATAGCCAGGCGTCGCGGAAATGGGGGGCGAAGGAGAAGGTGGCCAGCCCGGAGGAGGGCAAGAAGCCGCGGCCGCGATGGGCGTTGAAGCCGCACTTCTCGCTGCCGGTCGAGGAGAAGAAGTCCCGCTGGAGGAGCCAGGAATCGAGCGAAGGCTTCAAGTCGAAGAGCCTGAAGGAACGGCCGAAGTACAGCATCCGCAGGAGCATGTCGCCGGAGCCGGACCCGCGGCAGATCAGCAAGCTGGACAACAGGATCGTGCGCCGGCTGATCTCGCCCGAGATCATGATCGCGGGGGCCAAATGGGCGCCGTACGAGAACGACTCGCCGTTGCCGACGATCGGCGTGAAGAAGCGGGAGCCGGCGAAGCACATCAGCGAGATCAAGTGGACGCCGTACGAAGGCTCGCCACCTCAGGACGAGGCCGGGGCCGGCGGCGCGAGCTTCGCGGTGGCAGAGCCGGAGGAGACCAAGTCCTGGTCGCCGTTCCACAACGTGACGCCGACGCACCACCCGCCGCCGGAGGCGACGCCCTGTCGCAGCGACGACGAAGATTTCCGCTGGCGAATCCTGAACCAGGTGTCCGCGTTCCCAATATATCAAGGTGGGTGGAAGGATGAGTCGCCGGAGAGAACACCGCCCCGGGTACCCACGCCGGTCGAACTGTCCACACCAATTTGGTCGCCTCTGGTTCCAGCGTCACCGGTGAAGCGGCAGAGGTCCCAACAGCAGTACTCGCCGCAGCCGCAACCGGCGCAGCAGCAGAGGAAGAGCATCTCGAAGCTCCGCGGCCTGTCGAAGAAGAAGCCGTTTGGCGCGAGGGCCCGCTCGGAGAGCGGCCGCATGCCCGCGCAGCCGCCGGCCCAGGCCGAGGCCGGGCTTCGGCACCCGGAGGAGCGGCCCGCGCCGCCGACGGTGATCGTTCGCGCGGCCAGCGAGGAGCCGAAGAGACAGAGGCCGCAGCTGACCCGGTCGAAGGCGCTGCTCGAAGTGCCGGTCTCGGCCGGCATCGGGAAGAGATCGTTGAGCGAGGAGGTGCCGCGCGCGCGGGGCCGCGACCGTCCGCGCGCTCCCCACAGGGCCCGCAGCGAGGAGGCGCCGAGATACGACGATCCCTGGTACGCGAAGCGGGACGGCCTGGGCCGCCAGGCCACCGAACTGAGGGAGTACGTGACGACGGTTTAGACACGGGGGCTGAAACATTGACGGTACTCGAAATCAAGCGACAATGTTATTTTGTAAACGACTATTCATTTACACCACCGTGCTGAGAGCGGGGGTGGGGGAGGGGGCGTAGTTAGCTCGCTTAGATGATTTTGTACCGAGTTTTCCGTAGCAAGCCGGCAGAACGATGAACATTCACACTAGTGGGATGGCGGCAGTTCTATGTTTTCGTCTGCGTTCGCTTTGTCTAAATTGCACACACACGCGCGCGACGTGAGGATAGATCGTAGAAAGAGAGAGAGAGAGAGAGAGAGAGAGAGAGAGAATGAGAGAGAGAGATCTACACACCGCGGATTCATGAGAGCGAACAAAAGTCAGACGGGATTCGAATGATCCTCGAGATGGCCCGCTTCTGCGTTGGCCTACGAAGACCGAGGGGATCGAGGAAACAGCGAGAGAAACGAGTCCCAGCAGGGTCGATGATAGCTTCCGAGGCGAAACAGCGGTGATCACCCGCAGGAGAGGTCCAGGACCCGATCCTAGACGAAAACGGAACAATCTTTTGTGAACTTTCTCGGCGACAATGAACACCGAAGAGTGCTGCAGCTCGACGACGCGTCTATTTCGCGGCGGCGAGCAGGTGGCACGGAGAGTTCGCGTGGGCGCCGTTTAATCGATTACGATAGCCGATTACGTACAGAGCATGTAATACTCGACTTAAAGGTACACCGACTTAACGATAATAATTACGAGCTTAGTTGTTAAGCGTAGCTGATGTAAGAACACCGTGCGTGCGAAGCCGGCGGAGAAGGAGCCGCGCGATCCGCGCGCGTTCCCCCGGAGAAATGATCGCGCGGATCGCGCGGAGACCGTCGCGCCCGGTCGTCGTTAGTGATGGGGAGGAAAGGAAGAGAAAGGAACAACGTGAACAAATTCGGAAACAGGATGCCCAACGTCTCGTGTTCCAGGGACAGACGGGGTAACCAAAGTTCGTCCGGTGAGTCGTCGGGGCTCGTCGAGAGAGATGGACACCTTCGCTACGATTCCTTTCTGTTTCGTCGGGGCTGAACCGCGGGATAGATCCCCTAGATCCGCGTGTCGTTAACGACGAGGTCTTTCCCACAAGTTCCAAGGAAATCGGTACCTGGCCGGTCGAGAGATTCGCGAGTGCTTGGCCCGTTCATCGAAAGAAGACGCCTGTCCGGTTGCTTCGAGTCAGAGAACAGGCGTTCTCTGTCGCGGAAACGGGCCGCGGCGGTTCTAAAACAGGCACCGAGTGGTATCGCGTCGATATTATTCGAATCGGAGTCGAGCCGAAGCCGAACTATCGTCTTCGTGCTCTGCGATCTTGCAAACGTGCGCACCGCGCCGCAAACGTGTACGCAGACCGACGCTAAACGATTTCCGTCGTGAAAGAAGCGTAAAAGACTGTGAAATTAAGAATGTGCCGATATATCGATTCTAGTCAAAGCATAGTACTTTTGCGAGCAGGTATCGATTTCGCTGGTTCAACGATCGTCGGGATCTGTCCCGCGAGGCCCGTGCATACGCATAAATTAAGTTGATTCGTTATCGAAAGGGGGCAGCTATAGCGCGGCTTTCCAGCGAAGCGGCGATCGTTAGCGGCCCCCGGTGTGCCGGTGCGTGCAATATTAATTAGAGATATTACATTATAGCTGATCGAATAGCCAGTTAAGGATGGGGTACTAAGGTTTAAGCGACAGGTTACGCGAGTATCCAGGTGAATCGTTACGGCTGCGTGCTCGGTTGCCGACTCGCGAGCAACTTTTCAGTAGCGACTTTTCAATTCGCTGTCTCTGTCTATCTGTCTGTCTGTCCGTCTGTCTATCCGTGAGCCCAGTTTCAGTTTCCGACCCGCTCGCTACAGCTCCGATAAGTTTCCAAGCGTTCTCGACGATCTCGTACCGTTCGTCGGATTTTCGAGTACTGTATTATACTCACGCGTGCACACGATATACAAGCCCATACATACAAGCGCATACATACGCGCCTCTGGGAGACGAGAGGGTGCAGCGGTCGGCTGTAATCCGGCCTGTCCGCTGATCTCTCGGATTCCAGCGGCGTACAGTCGATCGTGTCCAGATTTTTGATATTATTCCCGTTACTCGGACGCGCTTCTCCGGACAGAGAGGAAGCCGCCGTCGGTGCCGCATTCTCCATTTCGATTTCAAACCGATTATTTGACACCCGCGCACACGTTCGTACATACACACAGGACACGCGTATACACGCATACGTACGCACACGAACACGGAAGACACACACCGACCTTTCTGCCCCAAGAAACCGCGCGCGCGCGCGCGCGTCGCTAGTCGGCGAGGAACGAGAAAGTAAAATGACAAAATGGATGCGAGGCTGCTGCGGAAATCGTTCGCGAACGTGACACGCGTTCGGGCATCGTCGCCGCAGATTTTGTACATATTTTTCATAATAAACGGTACGGTAGGGTGTAATCGGAAATTGCGAGGTCGATCTCGGGCACCGGTCTCGCGATCCCGTGATTTCGTGGTTTGCCAAAGAGAGCAAGAAGAGAAAACACGATCGCCGTCAGAGGCAAGGCGGAACACCTTTTCTAGGGAGAATCTTCGCGAGGATTCTCGCGATCTTCGTCCCGGGTTTCACGTTATTTCTCGTTCAGAGGTTCGCGTTCGCTTGCCCTCGCGGTTTCTCGATGTCGTCCCGCGCTGAAATCGACCCCTCGCATTCTACTGAACGAACGCGCTGCCCGAGTTGACGATTCGACGTTGCGGTTATTCGGAACGAGATCATAAGAAACGGGAAACGAGAAGACAATCCGGCGACGCACGCTCGACGATGGCCGTGAGAGAGATCGACGGTCTTGAAAACTGTTATGACAGCGATTTCGATGCTCGGAAGTACCTGCGTTTCGAACGATTGTCACGGAGAACCGTTCCCGTTGTACACCAGTTCGTAGAAACGTTGACAGTAGTAGTAGCAGACTGCAATCCTTTGCAGTCTGATTTATTTTTCGTTAATTTGCGTTATATCCGAAGTCAAGTTTTACGTACGCGTAGATGCTAATTACAAGAAATGTTGACTTTATTAGTGTAGGTTGTCCCTTTTAGACGCTAAGGGCTGGGACATATGTGTCCCATTGGTTACATGTAAACAAATGCGTGCGTGTTATGCATTCTAAGAATGGTATATTCGCGTATTGCGGAAAAGCGGGATTTATTTCTCCCAATAGGCGTACGAAATACATAGATGGAACGCATATGTCCCGATAGACTCCAAAGGGTTAAACAGATAGTAATGACTGGGCTGCAAATCGTCGCGCAGAATAAACATCTTCGGAGTTTCTTCTCAGAAAGAGAAGTTGAAAAAAATATATATGTCCCTGTAAAATCCGCGCAAACGCGTAACGTCTTCGTGATGTACAATCGAAAATCTCGGTTCCCTGTAACAATCCATTCGAAGAAAGGTTCTCTCTACCCAGTCTTTTTATCGAAGCCTTAGCATAACAGTTGCAAACAGTTACGTATTTTCAAAACCGTTCGAAGAACTGGCCACCCTCGAGTGCATTTCGTTTCCCCGGATTTGCTTCTTGTTCGTCGATAAGTGAAAAAATTACAAAAAAAAGAAAAAGGAACGAAGAGGCGGAAGAGAAGAAAACTCACAGGGAGATAGAGATTATTTTCTAAAGAAGGGAGAGAGAAACGTGGAAGAGTGAGAGAGCGAGAAAGGAATCGTGAGAACGAAACTGCGTGCCAGAAAGAGAGAGAGAGAGAGAGAGAGAGAGAGCGAGAGTGCGAGTGAATGAAGCTGAGAGAAACGTAGCGAATCTAAGCGAAACGAGATGAAATACATGGACGACGAGCTTTTGCGGAAATCGCGGGTGCAAGAGAGAAAGACGAAGAATGATGGTACAAGTGGAAGAGGCGCCACGGGGTGAAAGCTTGTTGATTTCGTTTCCTCGGCGTGTTCCGCGCGACCTCGTGCTTGCGAATTTTTTCAACGAAGCGCGCGTCGCATTGAACGGGATCGGCTAAGCCGATCGAGAAGAGGACAAAAACGATAGACGAGTAGTATATAATAGAAAATGAAAGAAGCGTGGACGTTGAAGTCGAACCATGTCTAAAAAGAATTTAACCGCGCGCGCCTGATTTGACCGTTGCGATAGCGTGCACGATGTTCTCGCTTTAAGTATACCTGTAAGTATCGTTTAAAAGGGGGGGGGGGAAAGGGGAGGGGCGGCAGCCTGCTGACGAGATTAATTGCTCCATTAGTTGCGATTCGAAAGGATACAATATATTCGATTAGTTGGCCGAGTTTCTATCTTCGTGGCTAGCAGTCTGTGACTTTCTTTCTTTCCGCGGCGGGGGGGGAGGGGGGGCGGCTGCGTTTGATCTCGAGAAAGAAGAACGGAGAGAACGCGCGTATGTACTTTCTTCTTCGTTCGACACTTAGGGTTAATTCTAGCATAGATCGTTCCAGCGAGTATAGCAAAGCTACCGATTTTACTTCTCCTACCCCCGAAGGCTCCGAAACTTTCTAGCGACACTTGTTCACTCTCGTTCTAGTCACATGGACACGTACACACAGAAAGACGACATAACCACACACATATACACGCACATAAGAAAACCACACACGCGACAGAGCACACGTGGCAATGCATGTATATCTCCCCCGCAGTCCGACTCGGATCGTTTTAGACGTAGGAGCTCCCTTCTTTCCATCGAATTCGTTTCTATCGTAGCGTTTAACGGTTAATCGAGCGATAAGCTCGCGAATACTTACCGAGAAAAAGGCTGTTGTTGCATTTATTGTTTATAGTTCGCTACCGATTGCACGGGACGGCTCCCGCGAGCCGGCCTCGGTCGACGTTTCTCGAGATCAGACGCGCGTGTACGCGGTTCGCGCGTCGACGGCCGTCCGGAATTCGCGTAAACCGGCGTCCCCGATCGATCCGTGATAGCACCATCTATTTTTCCAATAGTGCGCACGATCTCCGAACCGTGAAAGTGCACGAGCGACCCCTTACAAGCATCCAATCACGATCTGTCTCCGGAATTTGAAACGCGAGAGCGACCAAAAGACCGCGGATCCAGTGCGTTTTCAACGAATGTTGTTTCTGCAACGAAATTCTGCGTGAAGCTTCATTGGAAGCCTGCGGAAATGGAGATCGGCGTGAACATCCGCGGTCCGACGACGAACTAATTTAGGGGTGCTAAGTGGTCGGGAAGCTGTGGCCGATTTCTCTCGAAAGTTTAGGGGACGCGGCAGTCGACGCGTCGAGAAACGAACGCGTTCTCCATCGAGGCGGTGCACGCGGTTTGCGCTCGCCTCCGGTCCCGGTGTTTGCTGTTCGTTCGTTCCGCGTCCTCGACGCCGAGGGACAACGGGAGATCAATCGTGGGAGTCCCTTTCTTCGAGGAACGGGAGATCAAACGATGGGAGTCCGTTTCTTCGCGGAACAGGAGATCGATCGATGGGAGTCCGTTTCTTCGCGAAACGGGAAAAGCAAACGCTCCGGGTCGTATAGGACCCTTACCGGACCTCGTTCCGATCGGAAAGGGGTTGCGTTCTTTCGCTGGATAATCGGCGAAACGCCGGGGAACGTCGTGGCGATCGGCTCGCTTCCGGACTGGCGGCGTGCGCAACAAAGGGAAAAGCGATCGAAGCCGCGGTTACGGTTCCAAATCGGGAAGGATGTACTATAATAGCGCGCCGCATAGCGATTCGTTTCTTCTCGAGCGTACACGTGGGAGCAGCGTATACATAGCTAAATACATAACTATAGGTTCTTTCCTTCGTAGTGCGTACAGTAATAATTGATTCCGGCGCGTCGTTTGCGCGCACTGTATAAAAAGAAAAGAAGATTACTATACATAGCCGACGCTGGTGACCACGTTTGAATTGGTTGCGTGACCGGCTCTGGGACACGTCTCGTTCACCCGAGACCAGAGACGGAAAAGTGATTCGCGAATATGCACGTTTGCTTCTATTCGAGGAGAGGTCAGATTCGGTCACGTTGAAACGCTGTAAAAACGAAAAATGAAAAAAATACATTGTATCTGTGCTGCCATTAGCGTTTAACAAAAAAAAAAAAGAAAACATGAGTGAACGAGGGGAGAGTGAGAGAGTGCGAGAGAGAAAGGGGAGCGTGCATGCGTGTGCGAAAGATAGGGAGAGAACGGAGAGAATCGAAAGAGCGAGAAAGAGATTTAAAGTGGACAGACGAAGCCAAAGTATATAATTAATGAGAAATAAAACACCCGGGTTATACACTGATCATGTACACGTACACGATGGAACGTGGATAGAGGAATATATTATATATACATACACACATACACGTGCTGTATACACGTTCGTACATGCATACAGAAATACATACATTCATGGAGTATAGACATATATACATACATACATACATACATACATACATACATACATGCCACCAACAAATAAAAAGAACACACATACACACAGACAGACGCCCGACGATGTAATTAATAAGTACTTTAATCCCGAGAAAAATTCGTTTCGCGGTACAAGAGAATGATTTTAGGAGCCTTCGTGTTGAATAATTAGCAGTCTCATTCCATGTATCATATAATCGAGAGATCGAGTGACCGTGATCAGTACGTATATAACGATAAAATCATTAAATCAACAAAAAAAAAAAAATGAGAGGAGAGATAAAGAATTAAGATGCGAAGCGACGATATGAACCAGCTCACGATGGTTCGTAGTGTGTACTGTATTCGAATGTGATCAATCTGTTATTTATGTCCCTGATTACTGTTACGTTGAGCTTTCTATTGAATTATTATCATATTTATGAATTATTATCATTATCATATTTATGAATTATTATCATCATTATTATTATTATTATTACTATTATTATTATTATCTTTATTATTATTATTATATTTATTATTATTATTAACGTCGTCATTATTATCTTTATTATTATTATTACTATTATTGTTTGGTTTATTACAATTGCGAGAACTATATACCGTAAACACGAGTATTATTAGCGAGTATTATTACATTACCGCGATCATTGCTATTGCATACTATTTATTATTATCATTCTTATCACCATTTATTATCATTGTAATCATTATCGCGTGACAAAGACGAACCGCCGATTTTTCTTTTCTAGTCGAATTTCTCTAGTCCCAATTAGAGTACTGTCGATACTCAGTCTCCCCCGTCCCCGATCTGTATGATTTTCGTCGAACAATCCCCAAATAAAAGGACGATGCCACGCGTTGCAGGACACATAAATCTTGCGTAATAGAGTGATGCATTTACCTGTGCTACAAAATGCAGTATACAACCCGTAAATATGAGGTCAATGTTGATTTGTTTAAATAAATGTAAGTTTGAAAATCCACGGCAATGGCTCAATCATTTCTCCACTACACGGAAGTTAATACTTCCTAATAATTCATATTAATAATTTATATCAACTGTTGGAACATTTACAAACTAAATAACAAATAATTCTTTCATTTCTTTCATCTTGAAAAATTTAAAAATGGCGCCATTTTTGACAGGTGGCGCTACTTGTGGCGAAATTTGAAACTAAATTTAAAAGGTCCGTACAGCGCCAATTAGCATAGTGGCAAAACGCTCAAACTGTTAGCCAGAATCGACTGCCAGTAATTTGGTTAGCAGTTTCAGCGTTTTGCCACGGACGACGCTACTTGGACATCCCTTACGTTCTTTAACACGATTATTATTTATTAAGTTAGCTTTGCGAATCATTCGTTGAACTGTGATCGGACACGGAATTATTTAAATTAAAATATCATTTACGTACTTTGTTAATCTTCACTGTACACCTTGCTTAAAATTTTCATATGTTGACCTTGACATAACCTTGATATGTCCTTGACATAACCTTGACGAATCCATGACATGACCTTGAGATAACCTTGATATGTCAAGGTTACGCACAACGTGTCATGCACACTAGAAAATTAAAACGGCCGTCACGCTTAAATTACTTACTATTTCGGGTCCGAAAAATTAGTAAATATTCTTCAGATGTTCTAAAGTAAAGGTGAACAGCGTTTTTCTTAAAGATATCACTGTTACGTAGTAAAAAAAAATCCGGAATGTTCTCACAAAGCCTTGTGCTGCGGGCTCTCGAACTTCGCGCCGTCACCTCTCATTGGTTAGTGTTTTCCGTTATTAACTCGTAAACAAAGCCGCAGATTGCATTTTCGCAAAGGAAAAAGTTACTTCAAATGACCTCAGCTACCCCTCATTTTCAGCTGTTAAAATAATTGTGGAACATTCTGTAGAAGTAATAAACTAGCAAATTATAATATTTCTTCTCAATACTTATAATTTTTTTAGGTATTTGATATTTTTAAATGTAAATATTTTGATATAAAATTATTAAACTAACAAATAAATTATTTCCGTTTCGTATATATTGAAATATGAAATATATATATATTTCACATATATAATATATTTCACTATGAAAAGATTTATTATAAATTGAATACTTGTTTGTAGGTAACAATAATAAATGAATTAATTTTTTCACGGTGACGAAAACTTCATCAACATAATTCAACGTTAATCGATATTTAAATATTGACGTTAAAATAGAAAATATTAATTATCTACATCTGCCACAAGAATAACTAAGCGCTACCACCTACCGTAGCAAACTAATACTAAATCGTTGTATAGTTTGAGCATTTTGCCGCTGTGTCTAATGGCGCTATTTTGTCTTTTTCAGGCGCAAATGATTTGTGCTGTTTTTAGGATCTCTTACGAGGAAAGAGATGAGAATCATCCACAGATAGTTAATAATTGAATTTACAGGAAATTTTGTTGAACATTTTCGAGTTCTTATAACATTTCTTTTGCTCACAATTTTTGAGATTTTGTCTTGTTTTTGTTGTTATATTCTGTTCATCCGTGCGATTTAATCTGATCGTAAGATCACAAACAATAGTTTGTTGAACAAATATTTTCTAAATGATATTGGAACGGGAAAAAAATATGTGAGGGTAAATAAATAACAATGTTTAGCAAAAATTAAAGTTTTTTAAAATTCATCTAACGTGCAGCCATCAATCAGCTCGATATTATCCACGACATTATAAAGTCGAGGAAGTTTGAAAAAAATAGCTTTTTCTCATTATTTCTATTCGCCTGTTGTTGAAATCACTCGTAACAGGAGTTCCTCGCTAACTTTCCAAAGGTAGGAGAAACATGTAATAAAAACGCAGTTTTAATATGTCTAATCATATTTATTTGTTCATGTATTGTTACTAATAGATACTATACGCTTAAATACAGATGATGTATTGCAGAAACGAATATACCAAAAAACTTAGCAATGTACACGCTATTCAAGTCATTTTAAATAGATTATTTTTATCGTTTATCGATTACATCGTCCAACAAGATGGGGGTCTAGGGGAAGTGAGGAGGGGATTACTATTAAATATATTAATTTCGTGGTGTGTGAAAGCTCGACGATAGAAAATACTTTCGGTGTGAGTGTGTATGTTAAAGAACGTACAAAAAAAGAAAGGGAACAATAAAATCGAGAGGAAAGTAGGATCGAACGGGTGGGGAAGGATCGAAGGACGGGAGAGAGGATGGAGAAGATTAAGAAGTGAGACATAAAAGTGAGGAGGTGAGGGGGTAGATACATCTCTATACAAAAATAATCGGCGGAAAGCGAGAAAATAAAACGTTCTCACAGACGCTCGACGATAAGCTATGATACAAGTCGACAAGAATAATACTTTTCTTTTTTCAAACGAGATTAGACTGAACCGTAATCATCTCTCACTCGTCGCACACGCCTACGTCATTCGTACATTCATACGGACAGATTCTTTCGTCATTCGCGCTCTCTCATTCCTTCTTTCTCTCAGTCTATCGATCTCTCGCACGCGTGCATCCTCGCTCAATGACACTCGGCTACGATTAAATCGATTACTTCTCATCTGCGCGTTTCTGTGTGGGCCCTGTGTGATGTAAAAACGCGACTCGCCGTGATTGACGAGTCTACGTGCGTGTCCGAGTCTACGATGATCGTCAACACTACGCGTCAACGGTGCGGAACCTAAATCAATTAAAAACGGGCAAAGGGAAAAAGGAAGAAAACAACAAGAGATTGGAAGAAAAATCGAGACAACAAACAGATTCGGCAATTTCGAATTCTCGCGGCACACGCTGACGCTTCCGGCGTCGCCGGAACGAAATATCTTACACGTAAATCTCTGGTGCCTGTGCGCGCGCGCTCTCTCTCTCTCTCTCTCTCTCTCTTTCTCTCTTTCTTTCTCTCTCTCTCTCTCTCTCTCTCTCTCCCTCTCTTTCTATCTCTCGCTTTCTCTTTTTACAATGAAAAAACTCTTCATCTTTGGTAGAAACTACTAAATAAATATCATCGCTTAAAGTAAGAATTTCGGGGCGAAGACGCGCCACTTCCTCGACTCGGAACTGCCGATCGTTGAACGATCTCGAGTAAAACGGGATCGCCAGAGCTCACGGTTATAAAAAGCTAACCGGGTCGAAATGAAATCGGTCGCGTAAAAATGGAAACTAGAAAAATATACACACATATACACAGGGTGTCCCGCGGTACGGTGCTCGAGGACGCCATTACGGGTGCGCGACCAATTCGGATACGAATACATAAATGTAACTGCTTCGTACATGCGGTCTAGGCGGTTACGGTGCATGCGGCTGTGCGTCAAGGTACATATGCTAAAAACGAACGAACAAAAGTAGAACGGAAGTCGGAGGCATCGTTCGTTATCCGACGAACCGATCTTGGCCCCCGTCCCCGATCCTCCGACAGATTTCGACGACTCGACCGAACGAGAGAGACCGTCGCGGCTTTCCGGCTCGTTCCAGTCGAACGATGGAAAGCCGCCCAAAGACGCAAGGCAGATCGTGTTCCCGATGACTCCACTGTCCCAATCGTACACACAGTTTAGGTACAAATCCATCCTAAACGCTATGTCGCGTGAAGTTCGACGTAAATTAATCTACTTAAACCGTTTGCCTATTTACTAGGTAGCCTCTATTTTCGCACGCCACGTATACCCTTATTCTCTCTCTCTTTCTCTCTCTCTCTCTCTCTCTCTCTTTCTTTCTTTCTTTCTTTCTTTCTTTCTTTCTTTCTTTCTTCAAGGTTCCTCTATGTTCACCTAGGTTCTTGAAACCTAGCGCTCGAAGAGGATCCTCAAGGGTGCGCAGAAACGTGTTCGTCTCGTCAGCGAACTACAGGCGATCCGACGAGGAAGAAGACCCAGAGAGGCGCATATGTCCTCTTTGCCGTCTTCTCGACCGAGAAACTCCGTGTTCTAGCTCGATGATCGAAATCATCCCGCTGCCGTTCGCCGTTTGTTTGGTCGTTCGATCAATTTTCGTCCGAGGACGCGGGAATCTCCGACGAATCGTCTCGGATTCCGGAGCCTTTGCGTACGTGTTCACCGGTGGTTCGCGTTGGTAGCCCCGGCGCCTGGATCACGGAGTCCTCAACAGGACGAGCTCTTCAGCTCGCCGATGTCGGCGATGTTCTGCAGCAACGCGGCTGCCTCACTGCTCGACTGGGTCTTCGCGTTGTACCGTTGCTTCAGGGTGCTCAATGCGGACAACAGTCTTGTGTTTGACGTCATCAGACGCGAATTCGCGGCGTCCAGGGCGGCTATTTGCTGTTCCTGCGCGTCGATCACGCGCTGCTTGTACGACAACGCGGCCGACATCTTCTGTTGTTCGCGACGCAGCTCCTCCTCCACGGAGATTAAACTACAATTAGCAAAAGAACAGCTGTTATTAGCGGGCACTGGTCGGGGTGGGGGCGATTGAGATTCGGTATTACTGCGATCTTCGTCGCTAATTCGCCACCGGAGTATACTTTATTCCTCGAACAACTAACTACTTTTCAAATCTGTGAAAATTGTATGTATATTTTTTTTTTTTGCCATTGGCGAGATTCTTTTGGAGGAATAGAGGATACTCGATCGGGTAGCCAACACACACTGAGCTTCGCCTGTTAAGTCTCTCTGTCTTTCTGCGTATCAACTTTATGCGCTGACGTTTTTAGACGGTGTTCGCTAGAAAAAATATTGCTGAACACGTTTCTGAGGAGGCAAAACAGCACCTTGAAGTTTAATTCGCTATTTTGGATCATTAGTTCTACCAAGTTGAACTATTATTACTATTATTATCATTTGGTAGAACTATTATTACTGATATGCACATTATCGTATTTCAGAAATCATAGTTTTATGGACACTTTAGGGATATGCAACTTTGTAAGTTTATAAAAAATTGAAAGAACTTTGCTTCTTATTACGATTTTATATTCGAAGAATATTGATGTGGAAAAAGATTTGGAATTCGAAAGAATGGCAAAGTTATAACACTGGAAATAACTGCATTTCGTGTGGGATAAATATTAACTACAAACATTAATCGTATTTTTATCAAACTACATTTTTTGCACCAAGTCAATATTCGGAAGTTGAAATTTTTTTCAAAGCAAGTTTTGTCTTAGTCAACCACTATTTTTTCAGTTCTAGGAATTATTTTCAAAAATCGTAAGACTTAAGGATCATCTATTTTTCGTCAAGTTCATCGTGAACATTTGTTGTTTTCTAAATTCTGCATTATTTTCACATTGGACATAAGTTAACAATGTTCCACGAGACATGGAGTAACAACACTATGTAATTTAATGTACTAAAATATATACAAGTAGAGTTAAAATGTTGCTTAATATTTGCTACAAAAATCTTAGTTTCTCGCTAATTATTCATAAATAGAAAAAGTGTGAAACCTCCAAGGTTGCATATCCCCATAACTAAAAATCGGCTCATCTACCATTTTTCACGATCACACAATTTCGATAATAAAATAAAACATTCCAAATCAGGCATATTCACAATTTCTCAAACCGACAATGTTTGATCCAGCAATAGTCGTTTCTCAAAATTTTGCAGTGAAAAACGAAGAAACACGATTCTCGAAGATGTCAGCGTTCAACGACATTGCAAGAAAGATCGAATCGATTACAGCAGAAAGTATCTCTCGCTCGTGAGAATCTTTGAAACCTTGACGTCCAGAGAGATTTCACAGGGTAGCTGGAGAATCCAAGCGCATCACGATGCATATGTAAGAAAACGAACACCAATGTATTACTCGGAAATGAAAGTCAAAGGAAGCAGCGCAGTGTCTGGTGCAAAATATTATACTCTCGGAGAACCAAAACAGAATGACGAAGAGTAGTGCATGGGTTACGGGGGGTTGTCTTCGATCAAAGAAGCAAGGCGTTCGCTGCTGATCGCAGTGAATATCTGTGACAGTGTGTAAGTGATCACTAGTCTAGAAACGTTCAGGACGATGCCTATAATAATCCAGTCTCATCAATAATCAATCTCGGAAAAAATTATCCTCGATCTTCAAACTAATCCTACAAACAATCGCTAAAAAAGAGTGAACCAGTACGTGGGCTTTATTTTGAAATTTATGTATAAACAAAACTGCAATTTTGTAGATTATCTGAACATTTTCTCAATGTCAGATCGTTATCTTAGATTCAATCTAAATTGGATTTTGTTAAAGCAATTTCGTAGGTTGCTGTTACTGAGACCGAGCGTCTTTCTAGCTCGTTCGTTATGAAAAGTTGTGAAGGTGGAACAAATTAGGAGATTACGGCATCCTGAACACTTCCGCGAAGACTGGCCGCACGATAGTCATTGGTTGCATAGTGATTCCGTGCACACGCGAGCAGATAGACGAACGTGTTCGAGGCGTGTATAGAGAAGGGTTTCTCGGTGAACAGTGAGACTGACATGTGACTGACTGAGAAAAAAAATGTTAGTTGGACGGTGATGTAAGTATTGCACGTAGGGTGAATAATGCTTTCGTCGGGCGCATGGTTCAGAGTATAACTGGGTGAGCTGAATATATAGTAGAGAGATATAATAATTGATATTTAATAAGTTGTAATCTCGAACGTGGCGACATTGTATCAGCGAGAAAAAGAATTTCTTTTCGCGCGTGTTGTCGTCGGAGAAAAAACCAAGATATGGAGATTATACAAACATATGTATGTATATATATATATAAATATATATCTATAATATATATTATTATTATTGATTTGATATTGCGATACGTATGTATAATATATATTATATTTATATGCTAAACAACGTGATGTAAAAACGTAAGAAGCTTAGAAATATAATTGACTCTTACACCAAGGTCCAGATCAAGCCAGAGTATACCAAATGCAGCGGATAGAATGCACAGGAACACACAATCAATTAAACATACATATTATTTCGAGAACAGTAACCGTTCGACATGTTTCGCGTCAGTGTTCTTTCGTTTCCTTTCGTGTTTGATTTTCCGTTTTAGCACAGAGGGTGTCTCGCTTAAAGTGTGACAAGCTGTTTTAGCAAAAACTATTACCGATACACCGTTGATAATAATCTTCTTTTGTTTGACGTTGTTCGATGGGGCCTCTCGTGGCATACCGTAGTGGCCAACAAAATTGCACCATTCCTTAAAAATACAGTTCCTTGAATATTTATGTACATTGCACATCCGGTAACTATGCTAAGCCGTTTTAATAGTTTCACGTGATCTGTTGCAATAGCATTGTAATGGTACAGACAGTTACTGCTCGTGTGAGTGGGAAACCATAGACAATTATATTTTTAAAGTGATACAATTTCTGTTGCCACTGCCGCAAAAGATCTTTGAGGCCCTAGAATTATTATACGAATCTTTTTACTGGAATTTTTAACGGTGTACTTTCTTCATTTGCATGTGATCTACGTTAAAATATGAGTGATCCAATTATATTATCAATAAGTAACACAATTCTTATCACTGATATATAAATTTTATACTTTGGAGATTGGATATAATTAATTAGTTTTTGTTCAATTCAAAGTATATTTCTGTAATAGTAAAATCGTTGTAAATTATAAAAGTCAACGAGTTGACTAACAAAGTATTGTATAATAATTTGTATCAACAGTGAATGTTGTAATAAGTTTTCATTAGATCAGAAGTACATACGGTCGATCAAGATGCTGGTAATAAAGTTTCACTTCACTAAATAGAAATAATAATATTGTTTTTCAATAATAACTAACACTGTTCCAAAAGAAAACTATTAAACAGGACATAAGATACAGAAATCGCAAACACTTTAGTTATTAGTAATAGATAGTACATATAATAATTAGTCTCATTTGAACCACGTAAACGAAGTAAGAGTTCAATAGATGTCAGTAATAGTTGACGAGGAAATAGCTACTAACACACGTTAGACAAAACACTCTGCACTAATATGCAAAATACGAAGTCTCAGTTGTATAATTTATCTAATCACAACTGATTACCGATCAAATTTATTCTTTAGCAGATTGTGCTTTGTTGGCAGACAGAGCTGAACAATGAAATTTCGTTACAGAATGTATCTTGTAGAAAATTTTTATAGATAAACGATTGTATATTTTGCTATTTTTAGAGTTACCATCGATCTGTTATAGAATTCAATGGGTTAGTGCACGCTTTAGTCTCGAATTAAACGTTTTCTTATACATAAATATTGATTTTTCTTATTTCTTATTATACAATCTCTAAAAATACTGGACATTAACAAATGCAGCACAATTTCTTTATGAAAATGGAAATGAATTCTAGCTCAATGTTGTAAATTACTATCTACCTTTACTAACTTACAGTTTTTATTGTGTTCTCGATGAAGTTATAATAAAGAAAGATTAATATTCTAACAAAGAAAGATTAAATGTCACCGTTCCATGTGATAATAGTTCGTCCCCATTTCCAAGTAGCGGCTCATATCGAAAGAACTGTGTATGGTCACAATTTTATCGCTATCATTTATTTATCTTATTCTTTTAATGTATTTCGCTCATTCTGTTCCTACAAACTAAACTAATTCAACTTATTTTTTGTTTGACCAGATCAGAAACACAATAGTTATTACACATAAGGCACATATAATTGATTCGAATCACTACATCTTCTTCGTTCACATAATCATTTAAAAATGTTGCCATTATTTTGATAATATGTGAACAATAGTAGGTAAAATAAATCATATTATAATAGGAAGAAAAATAACTCAAATAAAATTATTTCATTTTTGAAATCTGATAACATAAAGATTATATATTTGCCGAGTACAGGTATAATTAATTAATACTTAACTGGAATTATCCTGCGTGCAATAATAAGTTAAAAATATACAATAAAGTTTTATTTACCAGAGCCTCCAAAAATGAGGCCTAAATAATGAAAAAATATGTTACATATTTCTGACTTAGATATGTTTTTCACACAGTTTCATCCTGTGCACACCATATATGATTTATCTAAATAGAACACCATTCAAATGTTAACTTACAGAACTCCATTAATTGTCAACGAAAAGAACTGAATCGAGATCAGTCTACTTTCTAGATACAGCATTCCCACCAAATACAAATCCAACCACTTCTATTAAATCCTGAAAGTTCCCCGCATAATTGACAGCGTTTAACATGAGCCACGTGTGCACTAATCCGTGGAGGTTGAAATATATCCAGCTCCGTCCTGCCTTCCTTAAATCGGCTTTCTCAACTGTGCATCGATCTCGACGAGGCAAGCGATGGGCGACAGTAAATGATCAAGATCGAGCCAGGGAAAAACGATCGAAATCGATCGACGGTTTCACAGACTCGGTTTTGCGTTTTGCAATGGCGACGAAGGATTCGCGAGGGGGGGGGGCGAAGTGGGGAACCCGTTGGGGGACTCGGGATGGAACAGAGCTGAAGTGACCGAGTATGATAGAGACGGGTTATAAGAAGGCCTCGAGTGAAACGCAGGGCAAGAGAAATGGTTACCACGATGAACGGGTACAGAGGTAGGTAGGGTATCATAGGTCACACTCAGGCAAAAGAATCAGTCGTTGGGTTAGTTGGCCGCGTTAATCAGGATTAAGTACCTGGAGATGATGCTCTTCATCTTGGTATCCGGTGCAACGCCTTCTATATCGGTATCCTCGGTTGCGCCTAACCGGGCCCTCAGTCGATCTACGCTACTCTGCAGCCTCTCGATTTCCACTTCGTACTGGAAACGAAGAGACGTGGCGTTGTTAGTTACAAGACACAGACACAGATAGACAGACGGTTGAGAGACAGCCTAGCCGTTCCGTTAGATAGTATAAGAATAAAAAAAAGAGACGCGAGCGCGAGAGGAACTTGTTTGTTATCACACACATAGCATTACTCGGCACAATATTATTCTATTTACAGACGAGAGTTAAGGCACGAGATTTTAGAAGTTCCTCTTGCATTTGATTAGAACCGTAAGAATTTTCGACGGCTGTTATACTGATTGCCCGGCTGGTTCCTTGATTCTGGAAATGGTGCTGGAAGAATGTGCTTCGGTTTGGTGAACTTGGTCCTTCGACGAATGAAGTTCAATCAAATTATCATTATATTTTACTCGTTTGATTATGATGTAGATGTCTACGAACTAAAAGAGGCAACAAAACCACTTTCTCAAGTTTACTTAATTACCTTCCTTATTGTTAGTGGAAATCAACTGACAAATATAAATAAGTTTGTTTCGAATGGTTTCAATTAATACAGTGTAAATTGTCGAAAATAGCCACGGAGATCTACAATAAATATATAATCTTGAACAAACATCCTTAATCTACTTCGTTAAAATTGATTTTTAATTTTTCTACACTACTTTATCAGCTTATCATATGAACAGAAAAGATTAATGCATCTATAAAATCTATACAAATCAGGAAAAATATTTCCAGCCTTCATTCGTCGTCGAAGGAACCAGGCAAATTACAACAAAACAGAATAATAATAATTTACCTGATCGATGCTACGGTGACTACGCGATTTGCTCCTCCTAGTGGTGCAGCTCTCCTCCTCACTAGTGTCGGACAAATCCCTCGTCGAGTCCAACGACAACCTCCTCCTGAGCTTCGTGCAGCAGACGCTCTGATTCTGTTCCGAGTTATTCCGATGCGTCTGGTTGTTCTGCCTCCACTGATTCTGGTTGTTCCTCTGGAGATTCCTGACATTGTTCTGTGGTGGGGGAGACGGGCTAAGGTCAACACCTCTGACACCCTCGACCCCGCCGCCGCTTCCGTCCCTCTCCTCGGAGCTGCTGCTTCCTCTCCTGCCGCTTCTTCCATGATTCGGCTCCATGTGATAAACGGGATTTGCGAAAGCTAGTGGCGCGGCACTGAGTATATGCGCGTTCGCATTATTGCTGCTGAGGTCCACGGGGCTGGAGCTCTGACTATAAGCAGCGAAACTCTGGTAGCCTGAGGAGGCGACGTTGCTCAATTGAGAAATAGAGATCTGGGAGCCCTTCTGAGACTTGGACTCCGAGACCTCGTCGTCGGCGTACCTCAACAGGTCGGACAGCTCATCCAGGTTCCCATTGGCAGTCGTGTTATTGGTCTTACTGTTATTGTAATTGTTATTCGGTTGGTGGTTGATGGACAGTGTCAAATTGGACGTCGGGTTCACCACCACGTTGGCGTTCACCGTGGTCTTCGAGACGTTGTTGTAGTTCTGATGTTGAGTCTGGTTAGCGTTCTCTTCTTTGTTGCAGTGGTTCCTGCTAGCCGATCTAGAAACGTTGTAGTTGTTATGGTTGTAGTTGTCCTCTCTGTCGTGTATGTCCAGGTTTTGCAGTCGCGCTATGTTGTGTCTGTGGTTCTGCTGTTGTTGTTGCGCTACGATCGTGCAGATGTTCGGCTGGTTGTTCTGCGACGTTGTGATATTGTAGTTCGAGTCCTTCAGGTTGCTGTGGCTCTCGGATCTTGTTGGGCTGGTGGGATGGGTCTGGCAGTGATTCACGTTCGCCAAACTCGCGCTGGCGGTCAGTCTGTATCCCGCGGTGGCCCTGTTGGTCCCGATTCCTCGATGCTGTCTCACGATGGGCGTTGGAGAACGAGACACAAACGCCGGCGGCTCCAGAGGGTAGTCGTCAGTAGTGATCTGCAGCTGGAGCTTCCCGTTAGCTGGCATGTACGCATTCCGAGGAAGAGTAGCGGCTCTGGCGACGTTCGGGCTGCGAGAGCTGTTGTGGCCCAAGGTGTTCGATTGCAACACCTCGTTGCTGTCCCTGATTGTCCCATTTAGGGTACTGTGGTTACTCAACGTTGATGTCGCCGATACCGAGAGATTCGTATTGCTGTTCGCGATCGTCGGATCGTTGTAGCGGAAGATGTTATTCTGTAGGTTCGGGTACCGATGCGATGTTGGTACTGGACTTGGACCCGGTTGGTCCAAAGCTAACGAGATCCTATCCAGGATCTCCGGAAGCCTGGACGGGGGCAGTGACGTCGAGGAAGATGATATCGTGACTAAACTCTCTCGCAGTAGCGCGTGTAACAGAGACAATTGCTTGCCCAGATCTATGTAGCCGTCGAACTCTAGCGAATTGTTCGCTGGCGCGTCTTTTGGCAGCGGGCTCTGTAACAGAAAATTCGATGTATCAGTGAAAAGGTCTATTCTTTGAGATTTTATATTAAGGTATGATGATGTTTTAAGCTGGTTAGGGATGTTTTTCTAAAAAATTTTATGGTACTTTTCTATTTTGTGAAAAGATTTATGTTTGCAAACGGGGAACATACGCTGATCAATTGGAGGAAGTTCTTCATGGAGGGAGCTTCTCGCTCGAGCAGGTCATTCATAAATTCCATGAAGTTCTCTTTCCCTTGGAATCTCGTGAAATTCGCGAGTGTTTGAAGAGTCTTGGCCACGAGGGTGAGATTTCTTGCTGCCTTTTCGTTCGGATATTCTGCGAAGAAGAATAGTTTCGTTTATTTTCAACACTTCTTACTCTTCAATACACCATAAATCTTTACTTTATCTTATGTTCTATACGCGCTCTTGTTGATTAGGTATTAAAAATTTGATTGACGAGAGTCTGACTGACTAGAGTGTTACAATGAAAAATGTTTCAATATGACGTTGACGTAAAAGTCTAGTGCCACTGAATGTTGATACTTTTACATTCTGTATAATCTCACAAGTTAAAACAAATTAAATAGTTCGTACTAGTTGAAAATAAATCATATTGATGTTACTGATAGAAACTAGCGAAACTAAAATGAAATGACTATCAAACTAGCATGAACTAGTACGGAAGCTTTGTCACCTAAAACCAGCAAAATTTTAGACACAGTACGTGATGAAGATGCAGTCTCACCGTGCGTTATGTTGAAGAGAGACGGGCTTAGGATAGCTGGACACAGGAATCTAAGAAATATGTTCGCGGAGATTAGGTTGTCTGCGATGTCCTCGCGGCCCATGTCGGCCAAGCGTTCGCGGAATATACGGAAGCACTCGCGTAATTCGAGAGGAAAATGTGCGTGGCTAGCCAGTATCCTGCCCCAAGCCAGGTCTACTGCGTTCCGTAAATTCTGTTGTTGTTTGTGTAGAGCCGCCACCGATGCAACCTTCAGCGGGTCCACCTCGCAGTCGCCACCCTCTACTGCGCTCCTGACTACAGCACCCAAGGTCTCCTGCAGGTACCTGTCGCCCGTCAACTTCAGATAGGCCTCCATCGCCTTCGTGGCTAAGGAATTTCCTCGAAAGGTGAGCCTCTCGTCGTCTGAAATTCAATACAATTTTTAGTAACTAAACCATTCGACTGAAGGCCATTGTCATAGATCGTTTGCGCCTTTCAATACTCATTATTATACTGTGGATCTTTACGTAAACAGTTTCTAAAACAATCGTAAGAAACAGAACTTACATAATAATGTATCTTTTGTTTTCATCATTGCAATGAGTCTGTACTCTTAACTGACTGTGGATCTTTACTTTGCATAAACATTTTCTAAGACAATCGTAAGAAGCAGAAGTTACATAACAATGTTTCTTTTCTTTTAATCCTTTCAATGACTTTGTATTCTTAACTTCTGCTCTATTCACAGTTTTGTTCTTTCAGGTATCACAGGAAGAATAATTAACATCAGGTATTTCAAAAATTCTTAAAAAGAAATATGATCTGTTGAAGCTACCAAGACGCAAATTTTTCCAGGATTATAATCAACAAGTTAGCTTTCGATATATTAATCGTTTGTCCAATGTAATAATTTTCCCTCACGACTGCGTATACAATTTTTAAGTACTTTTTTCTGCGTTGTGTTTCCACAGTAATTTTCATTGAACAGACTCGTGACGCTAAAACAGCTAGCACGCGATAACCCATTTTTCTTGATAGACCCAGGTTTCCAGAGGAATAAAATTGACCCGTTTGTTCATCATGAATCATCAGCGACCATATCGAGGCAGTTTTAATGACAGTGTAACACACCTATTCTGTGTATGTCCATCATGACCAAGTCAGCAAGAAACTGTGGCGCTTTCTTTTCCCGTTGCATGACAGCCACCAACGCGGTGGCGATGTCCTCCTTCGCTTTCACGGCGATCACCGGCTCTAATTTCTCGCAGAGTGACTTGTAATCCGACTTCAAGTATTCCAGGAACTCCTGGTATACCTGCACAGGCAATATATCTACGGATTGGAAGCGGCATTTTACCCTAAGCGTCGGTGGTTCCTTTAATGGGCCCTTGTCTCCAACCACCGGATACCACTTTTCTGTTAGATAACGCGACGTCACGTTGTGCACGGGTATGCTGACGGAACCTGAGAACAATTCCAAACATATATTTGATTATTAATTAATCATCGTGGGCCACTAGGGTCAGAAAATTTTTAAATGTTATTCTTCAGAAAATTATTTGCGATATTCTGTGATTTCTAGGATCGCAAGTTTCTAAGAATGCAGGCGGTGACTTTCGGTACGTGATCACGCATAATAAGAACGAGTGATGCATACTTAATCGTAGGAAAATTCAAGTTGCTTTATGTTATTGGTCATCGAAAGTAGTTCACATGACAGTAACATGAGGTTGCTAGTTGCCGCGATTGCATCTACGTGTTACTCAACAGAGAAAGTATTATATAATTCGGCCTGAACTTTGAATGATGAAATTCCAAATCGTTCTGATGCTATTTAACTGAAGAATAAAATGTCTCGCATAAACATTAAAAAAACTATCTAAAATACCGTATGGATAAACCAAAGAGCAGTGTATTATTATAATAATCTACAACAGGGGTGTCAAACTCGCGGCCCGAGATGAACATTTTTGATGTCAAGTATCAGAACGTAAACAATAATTTAACTTTATAATAAAAATATTTGTTTCTATGAACACTGATTTTTTTTTTGCGGCCCACCTAAAGTTAAGCATTATTTATTTATTATTATGGCCCAAGTTAGCTTTTGAGTTTGACACCCCTGATCTACAATATCACGACTTTTAGGTGAGCTAAAGCACTGAAAATAAACAGAGATAAATATAAAATAAATAACTATTATCAAAACATCGTTACAGAAAATTATATAACAAATGCTCAAGACAAATGATGTCCATTATCTTTTGTCAAGTTATCGTGTAAATGAACTACAACCATTTTTTATTGCAATTATTTATCGATTACGTCTATTTCCATTTGTCTCTGGTGCTCAAGGCCACATGAAGGTCGCGATTGTCATTAAATTCGTCTAGACCACGACATGATGATAATAATTATATGATTCTATAAATATACTTTTAAATTGATACGTTAATTAAATGAAATTACAGGTTTGTCTTTTAATTTGAAGAAACCCTTTTCTACAATGTTGATGAGAGAATTACGAAAAAACTGCCATACCGATTAGAACATTCTTGTCTCTCTTCTTCTTTCGGTCAGCTTCCCTGTATAAGTTCACTTGTATAGTATTGACAGAAGGCAAATGATGGAAGTCGAAGTGTTCGCCCCAGAAGCAGAGGTCTGCCTTCAATTTGGCGGTGGTTCGCGCGTACAGGGTGCTGTCTAGGCAGACCTCGCAAAAATATCGCTTCTTCGCCGCCACACCTTTCGCCTCGAGCAGCCATATCTGCAGAGAATTGTCCGTACGTCTTGTTTGCTCTGCGTCCGGCTGAACGGATTTCCTTAAACTGAATTCGAAACACAAATCAGGATTTTGAACCTTTCGAGTAACGTCGAAGGGAAACTACAACTAAACTCTATCTTTGTAGAAAACTATGCACCTTATCATTGTATTTCTCCTCAAATTTTGAAGCTCTTTCAATCTTCAACCATGCATTCTACTAATTATGTCCACTACCTTGGTTCATTCGTTTTTAAATTTCAAGAATTATTGGACTACAGATTTCGTGCAGGTATTGCAAAAATTGATAAGTGAAATAGAGAATAGCATTTTCAATTGAAACACTATTATCAATTGATGAGAACTATCTAAAGGAAAAATACATTTTTATTTAACTCTTGTATTATAGAATTGTTGCAGAACATTTCCATTTTGCATAAAGATCCGCAGTCTAGTAATTATACTGTGTATATTTATTAGATATTTTCTTAATTCTCGCTGCATACTGCTTCACTTAAAATCCATAATTTCAGGAAACACCATAATACACCTTTTGTCTTTTAGAATTCAAACAACTGGCAAAGAAAACTGATATTAGTAGAATGGTATTCTTTTATCTAGATGGCAAGCTAGCTAACTAACTAAGTTTTAACGTTTCAGTCAAAACATTTTTTACTGAATTCTCTCAACAATTTTAACATTAGAACTATACGAAGCCATCAACGTGCCTAATATGTATTGTTTTGTAACAATGGCAAGGTTGGATTTATTTAAACATCATATTATTTCTATTATAATATGTATAAGCTTGAATAAAGAATTTTATCTCAAAATTTCTCACATAAACATGTTTATAATGTCAAGAATTGTAAAAGAAAAAGTCAGTCGTTTTGACTGGTTTATAGTTCTAATATTAAATGGTTACTCTCAAGGGACTCAAACTTATTCAAATCAATGTATCTAATCCAAATAAAAAATAACTACATTAAATGCATCATAAGAAGAAGAAAATAGCAGATGAAATTGTCCAAAACTGAATTTTCTCGCAATATACTCACACGCAGTTTCACTAACCAATTTGTCAATGTGATCAATTACTGAACATTGCTTATGTTCGGTAATATTAAACAAAATATTAAATATTAAACAAATAATATTAACACTAAACCTACCAAGCAGTAATACTAACTGGCGTGTACTGCTTCACAAACGTGAGAAGACCGAATTTATTTAGAATTTGTAAAGTTTTTATTATAAAACTTGCTCCAATAATATAACTTATTCAAGCATTTTCCACGAAAGAGTCTCGGAACTTTTCAGAATTGCAAAATAAGAAAGCGGTCACTTTGATCGCGGTAGGTTTAGTGTTAAAATAATATCAAACAAACACCGTAATAAACATACTACGTCCGGATACTTTTGAACAGTAATGTAGCCATATAATCCAGCCGCGTGAACACGGCAGTGTTAGGACCACGATCTCTGACACATCGCCTCAAAGCCAGAGCGTATCCGCACGGGACGGGAATAAAAATCTCGGCGCTTTACTCTCAAACGGAAACCGCTTCGAATTCGTCAGACCGCATGGGTTCAGGATTCTCGGTCGGCTGTGGCTTGTCGAGTAAAAAACAAGCGAAAGAAGAGACAGAGGAACGGTACCAACCTGTGTAACCACTGGTCCCGTTCGTGAGCGGTCCTGCAACTGAAATACTTGGGTCCACCGGTGCTGGGTGTGACCTGGAAGCAGTGAGGTCTGCCAAGCAGGCTCGGATGCAGCGGTGTCACGGCCGCGAGGTCCATCGAGGTCACCGCCTGTCCGCAGAGGAGGGACTCGTGTGAACGGCAACCCCGAAGTCCGGCGCCGCGTTGCTTCTGTCGCTCGAGCTTCGTCACGCTCTTCGTCCTCTTCAGCGGGTTCGAGCGGAACGACCTCTTCGAGAAGAAATTCTGCAAACGGAAAGAGAACAGCACGGTGAATGCGTGTCGCGTGGCGCGGTTAGTGGAATAGGGTTCTTCGTCATAATCATGGCTTAGGTACTAGGCTTACTAGGCTACCTTTATGTTGTGATCTGTAAGAGAATGTAGATCGACAGGTGTTTTATCTGAATCCTAATTTATCGATTCTTATCGAAATTTATTATTATTTATTGTTAAACAATTTAACTACGATCTATTTCGCAGCTACGATAATTAGCACTCTTCGTCCTTGACACTATGTTCACGGAACACTAAGAGCAGCTTTGTTTGACATTGTTTCATAAAAAGAAGAATGTATTTATTCAGATTTTTAGCGATTTTTATGATTTTATGCAGTAGTGAGGATAATTATAGACTCAAAGTAACGTTTATATCTCTTTAGTGATATTTAAATAAAAACTTAAAAAAATATCATACTTGTATATTTTTTTATTGGATATGATAATATAAAATAGAAATATACAAATATTATTTCCTTTTTGGTTTTCGTTTAAATGTCAGTAAAAATGTAAAAGTTTAAGTTTAAGTTTATAATTATTTACAGCACTGTAGGTAGCCCCTTTTAGCTGAGTTTTCAATCTGTATATTAAAAGAAAATAATAAAATATATTAATAATATACAAAAATATTAATAAATAATAATATCAATAAAAATATACAAATATATTTGTATATAGCAATTTTGTATTGGACATAATAATAGAAAATAAATTGCAGCAGGATTTTGACCAGATGTATTTAAATCGTCGATTCGACTCGATTTTTGGCAGTTGAATTAAATACAATAAATTGCTGTTATATTAGTGACATCAGAAAGACTAATAGGTTTACAGAAAGTATCTCCAAAAATATGTTTTGAAAAATTGATGAACGGAGTTGAGAACGATTATAAACAGCGACAATTGTATAGTCGTGACAGTGGTCCGCTGTCTGAGGGTTAAGAAATTCTTCGACGACACATACAATATTGAATTTAATCTTGCAGTGGTTATTAATATACTATGTATGTAATATGTAAATAATATAAAATATAAAAGATTGAAGAAATATAGTATTTGAAGTATTTGATAGTATTTGAAGAAATATAATTCAGGCAATTTTAAAGATATTATTTATTATATTGCTATAATATTACTAAGCTATGATATGATAGTAGAACTACTGAAGGATAGTTCAAAATGATCCAAATTAAATTTTTAATTTACTTACTTATTATGCAATATTACAATAATGTCACGTAACATTTTGATGAAAGCAATTTTGCAACTTTTAATCAAATATTTTATACCAAGGATCCATTGTTTACCTCTGCATTAAAAATTACTACATTGATTCAATCGTAAAACAACAATAGGTGCTCTAAACTGTATTTGTAGGTTTTACAAACAATTCCTCAATTATGTTTTAAATTATCGATAGTATACTTTTAATACACTTTTAGAAAACTCTTATTTTGCTTCGAAGAAAGAAAACCTATTTCAAATTTGTTGCAAGAAATGTAAATCATAGAAAGCATCCAACTTCTAGGCGGCGGAAGTTTTACTCTCTCTCTCTCTCTCTTTTAGGCTGAAGTTTTGAAGATGGTCGCGTCACGGGAAAATCGAATCTGAAGTTCTTTACGGACGTGAAAAGAAATATGAGAGGAACAGAAAATTGCAGTCTGAATGGAAAGAGGGTGGAAAAGGTAGGAAGGGGAGGGAGGAGAGTGCGGAGAAAGATGTGAAACGAAATGAGTTATGTTTTTTAAAAACCTTATCACATTCCCTTCAGTCATATTTCAACTACTGACGATTTTCTGAAACTTTCATTTATATGTAACTTCGCAAAAACGTTGAGAAACCTGTTTTTCATCTATTAGGAAATTTGTTAAGTCAGAAACAAAATGAATATTGTAATTCTAGTTACACACATTAAATTCACGACTTCAATAAAATGCAGTTATATTTTTAATGCAAAAAAAGCATTTACGTAAAATGCGCGTTGAAAATATCAGCAATGTCAAAGTAACCAGGAAATTCTAACCTACTTTGCACAAAGTGTATGTAATTAAATACATTTAGTGTATGAAATTAACTATATTTAGCGCATGTAACTAACTAACTATACATTTAGTGCATTTAACTTGCTATATTTTAGTAAGTGTTAAAGGTTCACATTGTAAAATATATATTTGAAATACTTATTATACGTTTGTAAAATCAATCATATCAGCTAGCATTTCATTTGATACAAAAATAAATTACTATTTGAAATGAAGTATACAGTGGCTCATAAAAGAGTTCGTACATCTTTTAAAATGCAATAAATTTTTTAAAACTGAATTAAATGACTTGCATTTTTTTTAGATGATAGGGGGGGATTAGTCTACTAGACGATAACTAAAAAGCTTTTAAATTTAAATCCTCGTTTTTTTAACTTTTATATGCGTGCTGAAAATTTGATCGAAATCGGTTAACCCAGAGTCGAGCTAAAGGCATAGAAGAATTTTAAAAACTGCAGATTTCTTACAGTTTTTGATTAAAATCGTGATAAAACTTGCGATCTTTGCGATCTTTAATTTGTTGTAACTCGTAACAACGTGAATCGATTTCGATAAAATTTTCAATATGCATACAAGTTACCGAGACCTACGAAAGACATCTTTTAAACTTTTGTTATAAGCTCAGATAAAAAAGTTAAAAAACGAGAGATTATTTTTTTGTCATTCCAAGTGATAGCAAAATTAAAAAAGGAAGCATTTCAGTCATCGTTTAGTAGACTAATCCCGCTATCATCTAAAAAAAAAGAATTTTAGTTCAGTCCTTTTTAAAAGGTGTACGAACACTTTTCTGGGCCACTGTATGTATTTCTTAGTTGAAGTACTTTTACCCAGGTCTGCCTATATAATCAACGAATCCCGAGGAAATAATTACCCTTGAAGGCAAGCGTAGACTAAACAGAGATTCAAAGAATCATTCCGAAGCATTACGTATCACGTTAACACACTTTTCAAACGTCTCGGCTTCGAAGCTACTTCCCTCTTCACGGGGAGAACAAGAAATGATTGCATGATGAATCGAAGCTGTTCTGCCCGAATGTCCATCCGAGTGCATTAATCCTCATTAGTCACGCGCAGATAAAGATCCTGATCGAAATTGAAAACGCAATGCAGCACCGATATTCGCGTCTTCTTCACAGAGACCCCGGCCGAACTTGAAATGCGATTTGCGACGTTAATCCCACAGCTGAATTTGATTCGGATAACAAGTCGTACACGTTAATGGTCGCATGAAACACACGACGATGAGGAAACCGGTAGCAGATGTAAGCAGTGCCGCGAGTGAAAATCATCGACTGACTCTGCCGGAGCGACACCGGGAATCTTTCCTGACATTGCTCAAGTGAAAGGCATTTCGCCGTGTGTTTCAGATGCTGGGAGTCTTCGCCGCACATATTCGGATCAACTACAACGCGCTCCAGCGATTCTTGCCGCCTGTGACTAAACGGTATACGACCTGAACGGTAAAGGGGTCTAATGATCTATCGCATGGCGAGTTCTTGCAACGAGTCGCGACGATCGGACGAAGCTTCTAAGTACGTGCGCCGTTTAACTATAGTATCTTATTACACGAACATTTGCCCACCAAAAGTTCCACGGATCAACCTTTGAATGGCCAGCAATTTAGCCTGATCTACAGTGAATCATGAAAGACATTTTTCATTTGTGTTCATTATTAGACCGCGGATCTGTATGCAATATGAACATTGTCCGCATTAATTGCGAAAAGTGGAGATTCCACAAGGATTTGTTTCTTATTCTGTTAATTTTAACAAGTTGCAGAGAATTTAATAGGATCTTTTAATTATTCTGAAGTTTTGGCTGTTGCCAAAAATTTTGACATATCCATTTTTTTAACGAGTGCTATGAAAATACGAAAGATTTGTAGTTCATTTATTCCGCTAGGCATTTAACAGCGGAACAACCAGTTAGCGAATACGTCTACTTATTCTGTATTTTGTGATCAAAATTGTGCTATAGTTAGATAAATTGGGTCGTGACAGATCGAAAATGAAATGCGCCTAGTCACTTTTAGTGATCAGTAGTTCTAATATAGATATTATAGAATTACATTTTTTAATATAGATATTAAAAGCGTAAATGTCACTATCTTTTAGCGTCTCTATCTCATTCCTAGCGTCTTTTAGCGTCTAGGATAATTGAATAGTTACAATTTGTAATGGTAAAGAGATTAAAAGAATTTAGAAATATCAGTGCATTATTTGTACTCTATTAAAATTATTAAAGAAAGAAAGAAAGCAAATTCTTACAACAGTTTCATATGAATTTAACATAGGACGTGAAGTAAGTATATAGCTTTTATATGTATACAGTACATAATTTATTTATTTCCGGATAATCTAACGATTACACAAAAGACGCAAAACTTCACAAAAATTATACTATACATCTTAAATCGACGAATTGCTTTCCCTTTACAATTTTACGATCTAAAGAAGTACATTTTAAAACTCTTTGAAGTAACAAAAGTAAAAAGGAATTTTCGAGAAAACTCGATGCAATCTCACTTTTCAAATTTCTCTGTGCGGCTTTACGCTCGCTACGATAATTCGCAGGACTCTAAAGCCCAGATTCGATCTTTTAGACTTAGAGGCTATAGAAAGAGTCACGCTACTTTCGGTGTATCCATTGTTTACTGCAGATTTTTCGCGAAGATCCACGAAACGATATCGAATGTAAAATCGCCCGTTCCACTTTCCTCGACTTTTTGAACGCCCGTGTTGTCTCTGCCGGGTCATCGGATAAAGACAAGTTGGCCAGGCGCCAACGCGACTCGGAAAGAGTCCAAAGTGTTTTGCATGTTCCCGGAAGTGCACTCGGTGTTGCAGCAGGTCGCCAAGTTTCCCGAGTTTATGCCGAAAATTACGATTAATAAGAATCTATGGGACATTCGCCTGGGAAGTATCAAATGTCGTATAGCGCAAAATTATAGCCCTCGTAAAATCATTTTTATATAGTTACGAATACGTTTATGGTTACGGTTCACTTTATAGAGCAAGTTCGTAATTTATTACTGGGTCAGTGCAAACCATTTGGTATCGTGAGAGATACCAAAATTATAATTCCTATAGACTCCATCAAATTATTTCGTATAGACTTTGTTCTGTAGCCAATTTTTTCTTTTAACATTGAAAATATAATTTGCATTATAACGCATTTATGTATGAATACGATGAATACTATTCACAGGTTGTCATAGAAGTACTTGAAACGTATTTCTTAAGCTTTCCAACTTAACTTTTTCGGAAACAAATAATTAAAATAATCCACATCAGGATTCAATTAAATATCGATTACAATCCTAACTGACCAATATTTATATTTGTTAATAATGCTCCCGATCTGGTTTAACACACATTTACAATTTAATTGCGGATTAGATTAATTAGATTATGTAGAGTCCCATTAAATAGAAACACTATGAAGCAATACATGGTCCGATCGTGTTTCTTACGCGTTCGTCCGGTGGAACCTATCCTAAATACATTAATTAATGTTACCACAGTTGGAGCAACAAAAAACCGCAACTCATCTCCGACTTTTCCGTATTCTCGAATTAGTAAAACAAGTCTTCGTCCTTCTTCTGTTTTAATCTCGCCATCAAACGACAGTACGCGATCGTTTCGTTTAATCAGTTGTAATTTATGGAAATTGCAGGTCAAGCCGAGAAATGTGCACCGACCATGGATTTTATGGCGTTTCTTATTTCGAAAGGCAAATGTAGAAACGAAACGGTAGCGTGTTAAATTATTGAATATTCTTGGGTTAGCGTTCTTTGTAGGCGATCGCACGTTTCGTTTTTTTTCCTGCGATCGTGACTCGCGCTGGTTAGAAATATGGATTTCCATCACTCTAGTTTCTACGAATTTTTCAGTTGAACTATTCTGGGCTGTGGCAATCGTGACGCTCATCTATGAGGTATTTCTAATTGGAAAAGTTTTTCTCATTTCTGTATGTGCATTAAATAAATTTTTGTTTGTGAAACATATATTTATTGACTTCTCGACGTGCAATTAATTTTGTTATACGTTAGAAAGTCGCATAGATAGTTTTCGTTTCTACAACGAAAGTATAGTAAAGTTATAGTTCTATTCAACCTCTTGCGCTACAACAATGAATTGGGCTCTCGTGATGAGGATTTCATATGTAATCTACTAAATTTGTAGCAGTTTACATTACATAATATAAATTAATGTGGCATCGACAATATTGACAATGTAATAAATAAATGTAATATTCGTGCAATATATAAAATACATTAGTAATTATAATTTCCTAAAAAATTTGTTTCTTCTGTTATCTAGAAATGGAACTAAATGGAGACATAGAAGAAAGAAAAATTGTCTCGTTCTATTGGAGAAATTGATAAGGACGAAGAAGCTGATCAACGTAGCGCAAGTTAGAGTGATTATTTCAAATGATCTACCATTTTATACTTTATTCGTATCGTTATCTAATACTTTACAAATCGATACATCCCAGTTCCCGGTATCTGATCTAAGAAAATTCTGCGAGTTTTTTCGACAGACCGACATAATTCCAAACGAGCTCACATAACTCCCCCAAACAACCAAACGACAAATGGCACACAATCGCCCGATGTATCAGACGCAAATCACCTAACCACATTGTTCAATTATGCAAAATGCTATTCGTAGCAGTGATAGAGCACTCGAAACACCCTCGTCGTCTGCCTCGACAGCGAGGCCGAACGCCATTCCCCCGCGCATATTTACCCTGCCAGCGAAGTAGTTGATGATCATGCTGACAACCTTCTCGTCCTCGTTCTCCTCCATCGGCTTCACGCACATTTTTCTTCTGGTCATGCGTACTGTACCGCGTGAGAAAGCACAGCAGATGTTCACGGGCCCACGAATTCCACGACGGAAAAAGCAAACGACGTACCCCGACGTTCCCTCCCCGTTCCCGTCACTTCGCAACCTCCGATCCGATCCCGAGGTGTGAAACACGCGAACCCACTCTTCTCAATTTCATTTTCCACGAAAATTCGCTGGGCCGACGGCAAAACCTCCGATCGCAGCCGTGTCTCGATGGAAACAAGGATTTATCGCGACTGAGACGCTGACAGCTTTCGGATATTTTATTCGGAATCGGTGTTTTATTTTCGTCGTTCGATCGAACGTGCTTTTTCGGCACGGCGCTATTATTACTTCGTAATAGTTTTTGAACTAAAACAGTTTTTAAACCAAAACAATTTCACTGATAACTCAGAAAGCCGAAACAAGACACCGTTTCAATCTCAATATTCTCCTCCTGTTTCATAATCTCCTTCTTTACACCAATAATTCACTATTAATTCAGATTCTCTGGTCCTATTGTCACTTCTCTGATTTTATTCACTGCTTTGTTCAGCGCAATCGCCAGACACTTATTGACAATTTATTGATAACTCAATGGCGCGTGGAGGTTCCCGATTGTTGTGGCAGAGCATGTTGCCCGGTCGAAAGTGTCCAACTTCGTCGAGCGTCGCAGCAACGTTATCACTACACGTGCGAGCCCGATAAGCTCGGCCAATGTCAGAATGCAGCGTAATCGGCTGGCAACGGATTGCGTTACCGGTTTCGTGGCTGGGAACCACGCCGAAGATAGAGTCGCAGCTTTTCCTGGGGACTACCAGCTGGTGGGGACTTCCACGGCACAAACGTGATCGATCGCAAATTGTTGACAATACGATTAGAAACAGTGGATAACTGCGCCCCGGCGAACACCTGTACTCGATCAATTTTATTAAGTGCTTGCCGACCGATGATCGTTAAGCAGTTTTATTCCTCTTCCTTTATCTCATTCGGTAATTGCATTCGGAAGACGGTAGCTGTGTAATTATCATTCCTCGATTCTTCTAATAAAATCGAGCTGTTGTTAATACTTTTTTTCTGGCGACCAAGATCGATATCGTATTATGGAACGTCGAGTGTTTATGAACTGATTAGTGAAGTTATTAACTTTAGTTCTTCTTTTGTATTGGACAAGAAAATTTTCTTAACGATTGTAGATCATTTTGTGCGGATGCTGTTTGTGCACTGATGTAATTCTTTGGTATAAATGTTCTTTTATTTAGGGTGCGATCGTGTTACTTAATAGCACTTTTATCGAGGAATTCTTTATTTCAGCCTCCAACTTTGACGAATATTTTTATTCAACAGAAACTCTCGACGAATCGATCTGTCTGTACAACACTATTAATTTTGCACTCGATTCAAGTCGCTGCGTCAGTATTATCAAATATCGAGTACTTAATATTAATACACGCAGTCGTGTAATTCAGAAATTTCCCGGAAAACAAGGACACTCGAACGTCTCCAAACAGTTTCGAACTTCACCGCACCGCCATTTTCGTCGAGTGTTCGTGTTGCACAATTTCTCGGAGTAAAGAACAGGTCAACCAACTGCCACGAGTCAGATCACCGATTATTCGCAAGCAAAGATTTCCAATCGTTGCGTCGCGGAGACAAATGCCACCGAATCGTTCACAAGACCTCGCGCGTCGAGCGTCGTCTCGAGACTTCAGTGCGTTTTTGTCGGCCATGGAATCATTGGAGTTTCCTAGCCGCCACCAATAGGATCGTAGAGTTTTCTATTCGAACGTGTGATCACGAGCCAAGATTTTTGACGGGCCCGAATTCAGGTATCCCACCGAGGCCCCCGAAATGGGGGACCCGCGTTTAGAAGCATGCCCAGGTAGCAGACGCGAGCTTGCTTTTCCCTTCGGAGCCCGACCGAGCCGGGATTTAAATCGTCAGGCTATTTAAACGATCTCCCGCCACTTCTGCGCCGATCGGCCCGATTTACGCTTCTCGCATTCGAACCTTTTTACGAGCTTCTTGCATCGTATTTTTTCTAATCACTGGTTATCGCTTCGGTGTTCCGCCGTTCCTCGAGATCGTAAACTGTCCGCTTTATTCAATTGCCTTCCGCATTCTGCGATACCGACGCTATTATGTCCTCGTAACCATTCTGTCTTCGTCGGTGGAAATTACTTTGACGAAGTACTCTATCTTCGTTCTTGACTAACTTACAGGTCCAATTAATTTAGCACGAGATTTCGAGTTATTTTTTAAACATGGTGATTTGTGATGCACAAATGTTAATAGTCGTTATTTTTCACTGATAAAGTAATTTCTAAAATTCTTCGATCTTGAATAAATAAGAATTCAGCTAATTTAATACGACATTTTCCATCATTTTTTAAACGACAAGCTGGCCAATCGTTCGTTTTAAACAACGATCGATGCACAAATGTTAACAATATTTCTCACCGATATAATCATTTGTGAAATCCTTCATTCTCCGGCAGCTAAGGTTATCCAATTAATTTAATACCAGATTTTCGATTAATTTTCAAACAACAATCGATGCACGAATGCCAACAGTATTTCTCGCGCACATATTTCTGTCCGCGACAGCTCTATTTTCATTTGCTCGACTTCGGCGCTACCACATGTCCCGCGGTTTCGCAGATCGTTAACAGGAGAAAATTCACGAGCACCATTTGTAAATGCTACTGTCGAAACCGACGACTATCGTTCAGCTTGACAGACAGCTCGCGACTCACAGTCCGATCTTGAGGAGAACCGCGAAAACACAAGCGGTATTTTCAGCAGCCGCTGCTCCTCGGTTTTCGTTGATTGCGAGGTCGCCGACCCTGCAGTCCGAGCTTCTTTGATGCTCCTCTATTTGGACACGAGTCCCTTTATTTACCGGCGTCTGCCCGTCGATAAATTATTGCTCGCCGTCACCAGCGCCGATCCGCTTTGACGCAGAGCCCGTCTTGGGAAATTTCCCCAAGACGGCTCGATTTCCTCAGATTTATTCCGATACTACTTTCGAGTTGGTTTCAACTCGAAATTTTCTAATCGGTTGCTCAAAGAGTTTACATTGAAAAGCGTGAATTTCGTGGCGTTCACCCTTTGCGACTCTAGGTTTCTTAACAGTAGTCCATTTTCTGGAAATTTTTTCCACGCAACTGTGCTTTATGTAAAAGGGGCTTGATAAATTGTCTTTTAACCCTTTTAGTGCCGAACAACGATTTCTTACTTCTTCTTTTTTAAATTTTCTAATTATCAGGTTTTACAAAATTGTTATAATTTCTTTCGGGAACACGACTTTTTCTGATCGACGCTAAGAGGGTAAAATAACAATTTCGGAAGAAATTGTGGCATTAGTCCAAATAATTTCTTGAGTTTCGGACAAAAATGCTATCGCTTTTCAAATTTCTCATTCTCTTACTGTTTTAAGAAATTTTTTTTTGACCATCAGAAAACTTTCGGTAAATAAAGTGTCCAGTAATTTTCTCGTATCGAAGAAAATTCGAAAAATACAGTCACTGGTTCGTAAAAAAAACCACCCTCACTTCACTTCCGAAAAATCCTTGATGCGAGTCTCATTAGTTCATGTATTAGAATCGTTTAGAATGCGGGGATCTTTATAAATATTTAATGGAGGAGGAACTAATAAAGGTTCAGAGTTAATCAATGGACGATCGAGCACCGCCGTGCGTTCTCAGCTCCGTGGATCGCAGGATTTCGCGGGAGCAGATGATTTCGCGGCAAAATCTCGTCGTCGACTGGCGCAGATGTTGCTCATCCGCGTAGTCGAAGTCAAGGGATCCTTGGGGCGCACCTTTGTGCCACGACCAAAAACCCTGCCCCAGCATTCAGGTGAGGCAAAACGGGTCACCCCTTGGCCTCTCAGACCCTCGGCCCCCCTCGGCCCTCGGTGGCACCGGTAAGAAGGACAAAAACGTCTTCGAGGGGTTCTCAAATCACGTTGCGCAAGCTCCGGCTACGATGCAGCTGGGATGCACTGTGACGAATGCTGCGAGCACACGCGGAAATCGCCGAGGAGACACGGTCTTCGACTCGGCCCACAGTTTTTCTGCGTTTAAAAAATTGCCCACCACGCCCTTTCTTCCGCGGAACGTGTTTGCGAGAAAAAGAAATGAGAAGAGATTTTGACATTCGGGTGGATGGAAGCGACAGTTTCATTAATTTTCGTAAATTGAACTTGCTCTCGTACTAATAGTTTTTACAAAGTCGTAGATCAGCACTTGACAATTTCGTAAAAAATTGCTCAACACCGTGAATAATAATAAATTTAAATATAAAATTTAATTATAATGTATTTTCATTATAAATTAAATCAATTTTTTGGATTAATATAATGCGATAACTTCATTTGAAATAATTATTGAGCTTCTATTAGATATAACCCTTTCATCAAGAAACTTATTGATAGACTTCTGGTAAATACAACGTTAAGATTCATTTGCAGCATAAAAATATTGACTTTGTGATTTATTTCGATTATTAGTATGTGTTCCATTGTCTTACTATTAAAAATGAATACTACATGAATAAATTAATAAAAGAATTTAATTAGGATCTCCAGGGTAGAAAAATTAGGGGTCAATCAATTTATGTGATTTAATAACCGTTTTAATGAATACAAAGAAAAGCAAACATAACATTTCCAAGGAAAGAAATTAGAATTCAATACAAACAGTTGAGAGATGTTAGTATGATTCAGTATAAACGAGTTTCTTTTACAATGTACATTTTTCAACAAAACTATGTATTACTAAAAGTTCCAGGCAGTAGTAATAACTCTTTACAATTAGAATTAATGTCTCGTTCAAAATTTTTATACATTTATCAGCTTTTCCTTTGCTACACAATTTTTCCAAAATATATAACGTTCAGTCTCAAAATAGGTATAATGGTCGGTCCTGATATCAAAACGTGCTCAAAGAAAATATTCTAACTTGTGTCACTTCCTATTAAAAAATAAGTTCTGTTGAAGAAACACTAAACATTAAATATCTTGATTGTACGAATAATTATCTAGGATAGCAGCGATCACAATTATTACCTACTATTGTAATTATATAAATCGATTAGATTTATTTATGTATAACAGGTTTCAAAAATTTCGCATAAAATGAAGGAAAAGATTCTCTACATAGTCAAGTGAGAAAAATAAATAAGGCCTTGAAAAAAACTGTTCGCGGACTTCGATCCACGGAAGCTACGAATATCGCGCTGGACAATACGTTTTACGGAATTATAAGAGTCACGGGTTTTTATGCGTTCGCTCTTTTACCGGGTCGAGGGTTTCGTAAACAATTCGTGATAGCACGTCGCACTTTAACCGGATCGATCCGTGAAGAAGTCGTCGGTGTACCGCTCGAAAACCAGTTCGTTCCCTCCTTTGTTCCCCTGAAGGGGTCGGCTAACTCCTCGTCGATAGAGAGTAAAAGTACCTTCTTCTATTTCAGGTACTCTCTCGCCAGTAACTATTCACACCGGGATCACCGAAGTTTACGTATTCTTACGAAATCCAAGTGTTCTTCTGGAAACCTCGGTCAAAGATTTAGGTAATCGTGTCCGTTACCATTATTCCTCTTAATGAAAATGTTTTCATTTTATAGAACTATTAGAACAACTAAAAATAACTAGTTTATGATATTGTGTGAGAATTACTAGCGCGTGTCTATTGGTATTTCACTCGATCTTTGTTGTCATATATGCATGAATTTATTTCACAATCTTTCGAAAAAGCAGCTTCATAGTCACAGCAATTAGAAAATAATTTTAATTGGAAATTATTCTGTCGCATCTTGCAAGTCTAGTTTTATGTGTATACATTCTATTCTAATTATAGGATATTTTCAAAAATGTCGCAATAAATGTTCTCTCCATAGAATATCCAGAAAATGTAACAAAGAATGCATACTCTCTTCATAGCATATTTAAAACGAATGTCGCGAAGACTATTCTCTTTATGGAAAATTTAAAAAAACATTACACATTCATGCTATATTTAAAAAAATGTCACAAAGAGTAATCCTCTTCGGAGAATATTTCAATAATGTCACAACGAATATTTAAGAATATTATTACGAATAGAAATTATTATTTAATTATTAAATTATTTAAATCATTAGGAATATTACACAGAATATTTAAGAAATGTCACGCAGAATATTTTAAAAAATTGTCACAAAGAATATTCTCTTCGTAGAATTTAAAAAAAGTGTCGCATGGAATATTTCTTTCATACAATATTTTAAAAATAACATAAAGAAAAACGTCTGGTTTTAATGGTAATTAAATCCCGGCGTTCGTATAAAATCGATCGCAGTGAAACATTGATAAAATAGTTACGTTTATACGATATAATATCGATGGAATATCAGACAGTATCGATTTAAACGACTCACTCCGTATAAAACCAAGGAAACTCGTTCCCCTATAAATTGTCGAAGGTAATCAGGATTCTTTGGTTACGGTAATATCGAATGAACACTGCCAATGAACATTTACAGGGGCTTTTTCTCTTTTAATTAATTTACGACGATTTCGCCGGGATTTAAGGCAAGCTGGATTTTAAATTGTGTCGCGGGGACAAGTTTACGAGGATCCCGCGTTTAAATGGTTTTCTTGGGATACCATGTAACTGGATAAGATTACAAGATCTTCAAAATAATTTTTCCCCGTCGCCGAGTAACGACAAATAAAATTTCTCGAATCCTCCGCACTGTGTACACGCGCGTTCACCACTCTGGTGTATTCCTTATTACTGCAGTGTGGATGTTTATACGAGTTTCCATTATCGTAAATTACTTCACAGAAACTGGGAATAAAGAGACACTTACGTCGCCAGCCGAAAGACTAATTAAAGTAGAAACTAGATAAAAAAACATCGTACTTTACTCGGCCGTGCATGACATAAAGCCTGTGGCTTCGTTGCATTTTTGTCTGGCATATATGTGCCAGATGCAGTTTTTGTCCTCGACAGAGTGTTTTTTCGATTGAGATACAAGTAAAATAGTGAAACAATTTTTTTGTTATTAAACAAGTATAAAGGGAATAAAACTAAAGATTGTCAAATCTTTAACTTTATTATAACATTATTATATAATCTTTTATCTTTAACTTTATTATAACAATTAAAATAATAAAATATAATATAAATAAAATAAATTAGACTATTGAAATAGAATAAAATATGTCAAAATATTAAAACGTTAGAAAAAGAATTTACATTAATAAATTTACATTTTGACTTAATATTTTCATAGTAGCTCTTCATTAAAGATCATTATCCAATGGCAAGTCACTATAATGGCACATGGTAACTAATTTCTAAAATTAATTTTTGAGAAACTTTCTTTAGATTTAGTTATGTTTGCAATTTTTAGAGAATACTGCAGTATGTCCTAACATGAGTAGTAATTACTAGACTGCAGATTTCATTACATTTATGGTAAAAATGAGTAGTTGAAACACAGAAATATAAACAGATTAGAAGAATTTATAAGGATGCTGTTACATTATCTTCAATTTACTACAATTATTAAAAGAGAAAAGACATTTTTACTTGCGTTTCTTGCGATTATTTTGGGCAACTTTTATTTTGCTCAAAAATCCAATATAGTCATTATTTACTTGTTGCATTATTCACCGATTTACAACACGAGCTTATGACGACTATTAAAGGATGTTTCAATTTTATCAAGTTTCTTGTCAAAATTGTTTGTGTGTTTGCTACGCGTGTGTCCGAATTTGTGTGTTAATTGATTAAACAAGTTTTGATAGTAGTAGACGACACTTTCATAGGTTTTAAACCATCCCTCACACATTGCAAATATTTCCGGTGTGAATTGATTTATTTGAAATGAATCACGACGCATATAATTCGTACTGGAAGCTATACAGTTTCGACCGGGAGCTACATAAAAGTTCAATATTAGAGAGACAGGCATTGCCGAAGAGTTGATCTTTGAAATCTTGTCTTCCATCGTCTAGCCAACATTCGACGAAAAAGGCCAACACGTTAAAGTGCCCGGCGACCATAAGCGAAAAGTCGAAGTTAAGAGGCGAAAGAACTCTCCGAAGACAAGGAATACGTATCGATACAAGAAATCTACTCTCGGAACACCTGCGACTTGCAGTCACGTCACGGCCTGGAAAGCAATCTGCCGCGTGAGATTTGAGAACACCTGCAGACACCGGATCGATATTTTCCATGCAGCGACGTCCGTCTACTTTTACGTCCAGCGTGGGGGCAGCGTGTGTCGCTTTATGCAACAAAACGGAAGCGAAGGGCAAAGGTGGCATTCCCGAGAAAAGGAGTCCTATCCCGAGCGAGAATGGGGATGAAATTGCCTCGAGGCGTGTCGCGTTAATGTTAATGCACCGATAGATCTATTATTCGATCGCCGAGGACCCGTGGATCCGATGGTGCGAGTGGTTTCACATTTCGAAACCACTATTTTCCCGCGGAATAGTTTACGCTATAAATAGCAATTTTATAATAAGAGAATCGATATGGCATAGTAAACGAACAATTTCGATCGTAAGATTATGTTTTGTCTTATTGCGATATAACAACAAGTCGGGCGAAGATTCCATAGATAATCTACTAAATATGAATTAATTCGTTTCTTCTAAATTTGTAACAAAATTTGATTCTTCTGTTATCAGAATCGAGGAACGAAAGTAAATGCAGACATACTCAGTATCCGTGATTCAGTTTCGTTCAATTTAATTGACTATTTTATGACTAATTACTATTTATATTTTATATTTATATTTTTATTTATTATTATATATATTATATATTTTATTTATTATTATATTATTATTTTATTTTATATTTATATTTTATATTTTACTATTTAATAGCATAGTATTATAAAAATAACAAGTACAAATAAATAAATATACGACCATCTTGAAGCTGAAAGAAAATACGAAAGTAAATTAAATTGAACGAGAAGCAGAATAATTCACACTTGCATCGCAATAAACGAACAGACACGTTTGAAATCCAGTGATATAGAAATAAAACTTACAATTGTTTGGTGCAGTGAACGTAAGGATCGTTCGTACGGTATATTCGAAACGGCAGTTTCCGAGAAACGAGTTTTCCGATTTGTTTTATCCACGTCCAAGCGATTCGAGCGAACGATAGTTTCGTTCGGGGAATATTTTTATCGCGGTGAGAGTTTCGAAAGTGTAGCAGATTTTGTCCGCCGTTATTGTGCCAGGTTGAACGGGGTTCTTCCACTGGAATATCTTTTTTTTTCCCCAGAAGCACCAAGGCTAACCGCAACGATCTCGGGGACGACGGCGTCGGGCGTATTTGTAAAAATTTCGAACAGCTTGCGGGCGCCCCTCGAGTTCGAGGAACAGAAGAGAAACACAATGGACGTGATGTTTAAAGTGCTTGTTGTTTGAATAAAAGGAAAAGGTGCGCGGCCCGTCAGCGACGGCTCAATGTACCGAGAGATTCGAGAGATCGAAGATACGTGATTGGAAAACCGGAGTCCCGTTTTCCGTGCCTCGAAAGCGAAACGTTACGGCGCGTCGTGGCGCGAGTCGCCGGAGAGCCCGAGCATTTCAACCGGAAGCAGTGGATGTAAAAGCTGCAACAAAAGAATCGACTACGACGATTTATCTTCCGAGGTCCGGGGGATCTTTTCAAATACGTGAGAATATTCCGTGAGAGAAATGGAGAAACGTTCGAACACCGAATTTCACGGGTCGCAAAACCGTCTCGGAATTGGCTGGCATTTAATGGTAGTTGAACTTTGCTACTTTTGCTAAATACCTTCGCTACCGTGAAAATGCTGAGTTTCATTGAACTGTTAAAGTAAGAAATTGGCTAACATTTCGATGCACATGAACGCTTGCAAGAGGTACTGTTTTTTGAAATTTAAATGTCAAGCGGTGTTACTGAAATATAACAAAAACTATTTCGATGAACACCATATTGCAATATCCACTAGAGTTTCACAATTTTCAATCTATCGATCGAGATCATTTTTGAAGAGTGAAATAAAGGCATGATGAAACGCGAAGAATCGATTTAATTTCACTTTTAAAGTTATTCTCACTAATGTGAACCTGTTGAAGTGATTATCATTTAATCAGAATTAAATTTCACTCTTTCAATCGTTTTATATAATCAATTTATATAATGTAATAAATATTATAATATACTTTAAAAATCTCTGTATATGCTAAATAAACGATCTGATTGAAAGCATTAATAAGTAAATATTTTTTTAAATATATAAAAACATATTGCGTCAACACAGGAACTATTTTGCCGGATTGATTAATTCAAAATGGCCTTGAACCGACCTTAGCGCCGTCTCACCCAATTTCTTCAGAGGAAGCTGCCTGTAATCTTCCGATTTCTTATTCATCGATCGAGAGGAGAAAGTTGCTCGTCGATAATTACAGATTCGGGGAACGGAAGCTGCTTCATGTATCGAAACGATCTATACGGAAGCGGGAACGACGAATTCCAGAAGCCGAACCGACCCTCTTCATCGTCGCCGGCTCGAATTTCGAGTCGCATCTAATCTGCAAGTCTAATGCAGTTCGGCGCAGCGCTGACAGATTCACCAAAAGTATTTCTCGCGATAAGGATCTGCGACGGGACAGCATACCGGGGATCTTCTTCAGTGTCCCGAAACAGGAGAGACGCCTAGGCGTTAATTGCGAACTCGAGGCAGCGTGGCGCGCGTCCCCTCCGCGATAAAATAATTATTCCGAGACATTTCGTCGATTAACGACTTTTGCACGGCGCCGAAACGTTCCTGGCAGGTGACGGGCGCCGGCAAATGAAGTTCTACGTGAAGAAAAATCGTTAATTCAACCGTTCTCCATGTCGCAACGTGGATGTTTATGGAAGTTTGCAAATTGCGTTTCGTATAGAAACATTTCTGGACGGTCGTTTCTGTATCGTGATCCGTAAATAAGAGATAAACGTAGTGCGATCTTGAAAATGAATTTAGTAAATTTCTATCGTGCGCTTGTCTGCTTGAATGAATTTATATTAGAACGTCGCAATTTTTATGGTACTAGAAAGTGTTGTTAACATAAATATTTTAAGTAATTGACGACTTTTTAGGTCCATAAGAAATTCGTAAATCTTATAAGATGCATTTTAGACACAGACGATGCAGGAAATTATATTATTTAAGCAAGAAATTTATAATAGTCTATAAAAATAGTTAGTTCTGATTTTATCAATTGTATACATTAATCATAATTGTTAAAATACAGATGCAGTGCAGGTGTAAAATGTATTGCAATTTTAAAAAAACGTTTTCGGTCAGGAAACTCGTAACTAGATCGCTTTTTTAAAATTATAATTTCGAAGGAAATTATAAGATTGCGTTCCTAATGATTATTTATTAAACTACTTCACGAAATATATATATATATATATATATATATATATATATATATATATATATATATATAATATCACAAAGGAACGCTAAATTGTGATCAAAAAGTTTTTGCTCTTTAAACTCCAACAAATTGGGGTATAAAAATTTTAAAATATTTTGAGTTTAGGACGTAAAAGTAGAGAGCTTGACTCTTTAAAATGAGCACAGACAGAACGTTCCAAGATCTTTTTTACACGAAGTTACAGGAACTAAAAGTTCGACTTTATGATAATAATTTTGTGGAGTACATACGTTCCAATTTCAACTGCTCTTATTCAAAGATTTTCGTTAAAAATTGTATTAATGCTCATTGAAAGATCGTTAGTCATAAATTATGCATTTCAAAGAACACTAGAAGTTGATATCTATTTCTAAATCTAAAGTTCGGTAAACGTTTCAGCGAAACGATTTAACAGTAGTCCCAACGTATTTCTGGCGCTGACAAATTCTTGAGTCGCCTATAGAAATACGAATTAGCATAGAGACCAAGCAGCCTAGTTGCAACTCGTGCTCGAAAAGAAATACACTTTTACGATTGCAGCACAATGAGCCTATTCTATGAATCGTGCCCGTACTGGACGGAGCCATTCAGCATTGTGAAAGATCGGAAATTATAGTGAATGGAAATTACAGTGATTTAAAAGGGCACCAATGAAAATTAACTTACGACGATTCTGTTGGGGGTGACGTCCAAGGGTCGTGCTCCGAGGACAGGGGTGGCTGGTGCGCTACCCCTTCGACAGGCCTTCTCGTAGGACGTATCTGAAACATGCAGGAAACGTTTGTGATTTAGTGCATGGTAATTCGAAGAGTGGGCGTTTCCGGGCCTCGGGGTAGCCAAGGGTTCCCCTTAATTATTGTATCTCGTTTCGAGCACGAACGGTAATTCGGGTAAACTGAAACCGCATTGTAGCAATAATTGTGCTCGCCGCGGGATTCTCTAGGGCGGGAAAAATGCCACTTTCTGGGCTTGTATTTCATGTTTAATTGCACCGACCGCGGAAAATCGTTTTCGGCGACGAGGAAGGCTATGGACTTGATTGTCTACCATCACAGGTCATCCCTCACGTTTATAGCGAAATAAAGTGGCAATTTTATAACGTGTCGCCCTTGGCAACCTATGACCTGCGGGTTACCAAGTGACCCATTCGACAATTTGATAATTACATTTGTTTTTATAATAATTAGAATTAGAATTTTGAATTTTTGTGTTTAACGTTTCTTCTCAATGGTAACATTTTGGTCAATATTGACTCGCAGCCAATAAAGGTTACCAACGGCTGATAGATAAGACTTAAATCTGTTAAAATCAGGTACCATGTTTAAAAATTTGATACATTTTAGTACTTAAGGTTCAAATCTGCATGAACATGTCCTTTAACGCAGTACATTTTGTGTGCTTAAATTTTGAACCTATAAATGAAATGAAATCAGTAAATGTATATTTTTAAACAATTTTCCGAGTACGAAACATTTAAGTTTCATAATCGAAACAAATTGTCTTACGAATAAACAAGTTCTAACAAAACAAATAGTGTGCGAACTGTGATATATTAACACAGTCTATCTCGCAGAAATAAAACAGATTAACACATGATAGTACCTAAACGATGCTTCTTCCGGCCACAGGCAACACAATTGTTCTAAAGTTCTCTATAAAGTTTATTCGCTGCAAAATTCATCACCGAGCCGACCACGCTTACATTTCTCCCGATCACGATGATCCGATCGTCGAAGATGTTTATCGAGCAAATCTCGCCGGGCATTAACGCACCTGTTATCGATCTACAACGACGGGGACACACCGTCAAAACGGACCCTCCACACCGGCCCTAATCCAGGAAGAGGAAGAAAAACGCATAGGATCGCGATTAAAGAGGACTTCCGGTTGTTCGGTTAGTTGAACTCGGTCACGGCATGGTTCGAGCAATGTTGGACGAACCCGGTGGATTTCAATGCCGACAACGACGCGCTTTGTGTCGGCAAAGGCCATTCAGGACCCTTATAATGCCGAGGTTCCATCGAAAATGCGATAGAAACGGCCACAAAGGCGGCGGGCCGCGTGCAGGTCCGGTCAGCTTCATTCTGGCCTGGAATCCGTGAATAGAGGATGCAATTGTTGCGACAGGAGCGCTTGTAATCTGATACCTGTTGTTACGTATCCACCGGTGCTCAAACGATGATTCGCGATTAAAAGTAACAAGAGAAATGGCACGTCGCGGTGCTACCAGGAAAGATTCGGAGCGCAGGTACTGAAGGCGGACAAGTGTTGGGCATAATTGTTAGGTGCGCGGATCAAGACGGTTGCTTCGTTGCGGGAAAAGAATGTATTTAATATTTCCTTCCTCTTTTATTAAACTTTCGGCGGAGCTTATAGAATCTTACATCAATGGTGTCGATATGATTGAATAAATATGTGCGTATCTTTGGAAACTGCACTATAATACAATGTTTTTAAGCTTATTATTACTATTAGACTTTGGGATCTTCATGTAAAATAAAAATTGTAGAATTGTTCGTTAGTAGGTCGTAAGTATTGGGTTAGCAACTAAGTAATTGCCGATTTGAGTTATAGATGTCTCTCACTCCCATTTTTATGATATCCGTAAATGTTATATTATAAGATTATTATTATTATTATTATGTTATTTTTTATTAACAGTGAATGTTAGCAACTGGACAAATTGAATGCAACGGTCAAGGAAAAGCGACCAGAATTGGTCAATCGTAAAGGTGTCATTTTCCACCAGGACAATGCTAGGCCGTACACGTCTTTATCCATTCTGGATAATGACGTGTTGGGAACTGATGTTACATCTACCATATAGCCCTGACCTCGCGCCATCGGATTACCACTTATTTCGATCCCTGGACAACTCCCTTCGTGGTAAAACTTTTAATGGTTATGACGCTGTAAAATCTCACTTAACTCAGTTTTTGGCCGAAAAGGATCAGACTTTCTACGAGCGTGGAATTTTCAAGTTGTCAGAGAGATGGCAAAAGGTCATCGAACAAAATGGAAAATACATTACAGATTAAACTTCATTCCAAGTAAAAAAAATCATTGAACAAATCGGAAATTACTTAGTTGCCAACCCAATAATATATCGACGTTATTAATTGCTTTCGATGTGTTTACTGTTTGAAATTGCAGATATCAGGGTTAATGAATACAATTTTATTTGTCACTATGGAATAAATATTTAATCGAATACAAATTTATCTAGATAAAAATTTATTTGAATAAAATTTTGTTCGACACTATCGAATAAACATTCAATCAAATGAAACATTATCTAGATAAAAATGTATCCAAATAAAATTTTATTCGAATAAGAATTTATTCGTACAGGAATTCATGCGGAAAATGATTGACCGGAATAAAAATAATAGAATATAAAATGCTTTTTCATAGATTATCGATTTATTTCAAACATTATTCGAATAAATGGATAGAATAATTTATAGCGTATCATTCGGATAATTATATTAGATTAATATTTATTCGAAACAATCCCAATAATGTCCAAATCTGGCAAATACTCATTCTTGTCATAAATGAATAAAATCTGCGGTCTACTTATTGTATGAAAGGAAATAATAATTAATATGAAATTACGAAAGAAGAATTGATTTACACAGTACAATTATTTGACTCCATAAGATGGTAAATAAATCTTTCAAGAGATGTATAATTTGTGCGAGCTTTGCTGCATGAATTCAAACGATTACCAATTCTATTGGGTTGTGTATATTGACCGTTACGATAGATGCATACAATGCAGTTGTTCAATAATGATATTCGATTGGACCGTTTGACCGTTCAGTCTCGAAACTGGGTCATTGGATAATTAATGGCGCTACTTCTAATTCTGTTGTTGCTCTCGATTGAGCAATATATTGGAAATAATAACGACAATGAAGAAACAATCAATAGCAATTTGTAATATCGTTGATGCTAATAGGATTGTATTTTAAAAAGTGCAAGAATGCAACAAAATGCAACGGAGTTGAAGATAGCTATCTATACGTGAAGTTTGGGGTATTAAAGTGCAGGAGGGTGGAAGAGATTATGTAGCTTCTAATGCATAGATAATGAACACATTATCATGGACCAAACATTTAACATACTCCAAATTATTTGATTATGCACGAGCGAGGTTCGGAATAATTTGTTGTGTTAATGTATTCTGGTTTAGATAGGATGTTTTAGTTCTTCGCAAATGAATAACATCACTTTCGTACAATATTGAGTAATTGAATTATTTTTGATCAACATAAATTTGTGAAAGAAAGCACAGGCATCTATGTATTTTTCTAAATAATCAGTAAAATTATAAAATATCTTCCAATGATCCAAAAACAATGAAGAGATAGCGGTTTAAAAAAATTAAATATCGCTAAATAACATTATAACTAACCCTACACATAACGTTAGTAAATAAATGTAGATACATAGAATAAATAAATACCAATTCTTTTTTTAAAACATGGCTCAATTGGTCGAAAAATTAAATTATCGAAGCATCATGTCGTCGGACCGGTTTCTGACACCTTCACCGCCGAACCGCTCGCCATCAAAATCCTACAAAAACTAGGTACCATATTTTATAACGTAACAACCGAAAAGTAAAGATTTTCAACAATGACTAGCAGGCCGTAAATCTTTATGTATTTACGGTAATTACATAGAAGCCTTCAGAAAATATATAAAACACTAACTGAAATCTAATAAAAATTTTCAAACTTATTAAAAGTTAACTTTTAACTTATTAAAATGATTAAAACACGAAATAAATATCTATGTAATTCTTGTAACTTGTAATTATCGTAGACGATATTTATTTTGCATAAGAATTAACTGAGACTGAGTGACAACTATTTGCTGCATACTGGTGACAATTATATACGTTTTTCTTCTCAAATATTCCGCACTTTATTTCAATATAAATATGTGACACTAAATCATAATTCATTATACCCTACCATTGTGAAAAATACAATTATTATCTGTATCCGAAATAAAAATTGTCTACATGAATTCTAGGAAATGTAATGTTCGATGACAATATTTTTCCTCATCCAATAATTGTAATAAGTAGAAATTGATGTAACAATACCTTTAAATTCTTCTAATGTTTTTCTAATTTAGTATTTGGTCTATTTCAGGCATAGATATATAAAATCTTCAGTCTAATGACAACTATACTTCTTACCCAAAAACTTGTTCAACAAAATATTCTGCGATTACATACATTTAAAACCAGCATTCGCTTTTGACGAACCCTTCTTCTACGTACCATTTTTTCGCGCTAGATCAATCAAGTTCTTGCGTCTCTCCAGTATAGGCTACAAATGATCCGGTAGAGTGCAAGAGGGTCGAACCGATCGAGAGCCCGACTGTTAACTCCGCGGAGCACGTCGAAATAATAAGTGTCGACAGTTTGAGCGTTTCAAAGCGATCAATTTAAATGCTATTCTCGAGACGACGTTACTTCGTGTAGCAGTCGTTTCCATTTAATCCGACCTAACCACTCGACACGACGAGCTCGAGCGAGTGGCGTGCTTCAAGTTCCCTTTTTCTTCTTCTTCTTCTACGTCTCTGCCTCTCTTCTGGCTCTCTTTGCCTCGGTCACGTTTCCGGCAACGGAAATCGACCGCAGGAGGAGAGAAGAAACGAAAGCAGCCCTGTAATTAACGCCTTTTGCGAGGGTCCAACGGGCCCCCAGACCTTACCTCTGGGCCTCACTGTTTACGGTCAGCGGTTTAAACGCTTCTCTCGGGCACAAGAGTCTCGAGTTACCTTGGTCTTTTCTTCTTCCTTTCTTCCTTTCTTTCCTCGCTGGGCAGGGCCCTTCCTCGGCTTTCGGGCTGGCCCTGGACAACGAGAATTCGTCTGCTCCTTACCACTAACGATCCCCTGCTCGTTGGGGTCCTCGTGATTCGATTTCATTCGCAGTCTGAATCGGCAATCGGCTCCGCGCACTCTTTTCTTCTCGCGTGTTTAGTCTTCTGGATATTAACGCGTTTCGCATTGTTCGAGCGCGATTGCGAGTGATTGTGAACGTATTATTGCGTTGATAGTTTGTTTTCTTCTTGGTGATCGCGATCGGAGAAGTTTTTCAAGTAATTGGTTACTTTTATCCATTTCGCCTCAATAAGGTTTAATAAATGCAGAATTTTATGAACAATGTTTGATATTATTGGATTATTTTCTCTCTTTTGAATACTCAGAAGTTTTTCCTTCTAGCATATAAGTTACAAAAACGAATCGACGCCGAGAATCTCGCCAGAGTACCATTAGATAAACAATGATTTCATATGTATATAGAACAGAGTGCTCTTTGTCTTTAGGTGACGTTTTTGGTTTCGTCTTTGTGAATAGTCTTCAGTCTCCTGGAGCAATCAGGAGAGTAAAGACGGTCCTTCCTCGTACATCAAATTAATAAACTAAAAGGGATAAGTTTAATTCACTGCGTTTTACTTTTATTTATCTACCCATTTCTAATAGATATGGTATATTGCATACAAATATAGACAGGATATCGATAACGAATAAGCTAAAAGTGTCTGATCTGTGTTGTTCTATAAGAATGACAGGACTGAATTTATTTACACTTTTCGCCATTTTTGTTCTAACGTGTACTTGAATTAAAACATCTATTCGAGCATTTTCTGTAAAAGAGAGACTTCGTGTCAACAACCTTAAAGTAAAAAAAAATGGAAAACTGGTCAAAATGATCGGTCATAGTAGATTTAGTGTGAAAGTGTATCTTTATTATGCTAATATTAAATTTTACCAAATTAATATTTCTTCCCTCTATAAATAGATTGCAGGTTTCATGCGAATTTTGGAATATTGTTATCCTTTTTTTAATTTTTAAAATTATCGATAGGAAGAAGATATTTCACTTTTATTCCTTACAAATAACTTGAAGAATTTACATTTAGCATAAAAATTTGCATATAAAGAATATGAAACGTATTTTCTGCATTTTCATCATTAACTAAACAAAATGTAAATTTTTAGTGATCTACAAACTATGCAGAGCGTATTATGAAGTTCGAAAGACTTTGAAACAAGAAAAGGTCCCAGTAATGGTAATCAGCTGATTCCCATGTCAGAGTAACTTTTTTTGGGCTCGAAAAACTTCTGCTCCGAATAACAAAGCGTTCTTAAAGTGTTCTCGAAAAAACACGTTTGACGAGACACTCAATCAATGGATGATACAGGATATTCAAGAAAAGATGACCTGCCTGAAATCAGATCCAGCCTTCACTATCGAAATATGTAACATAATACTGATAGACTGTGATCTAGAGTCAAAACACCCGTCACATCTTTGTTCTGGGTGCCATATGACTATGTCGATGTCATTCGATGCTTGGCCTTGCCGCACGGCTCTGCCGACCGAAAGCCGAAGCCGTTCCTTGCAAAATACGCGCTTCCACTGCGTGCCAATTGGGCAGGGGACTAGGCAAAGGTAAACAAGTTTGAGGCGTTTCGTATCACTTCAGTGTCATTTGATTCCACTTGCAAAACCGAACGCTATGCCGATTCGTTTTCCATTCGATATCCGTAAAAAATCAAAGGAAATCGGGCCAAGCGAGGCCAAGTCATCGACACGAGGAACAGTTTCGGTCTTAACCCTTTGCACTCCGCTATCCCCTCTCGTGGGACATCGTAATTCTAGCATATCACTCGGATGTCCCCTCTCGTAGGACATTAAAGTTTATTAGTGATTACGGGGAATTGAGTTATTTCAGCGCAACTTTTTGAGACGTGCATGTTTCCCTGAAGTTTTCTCTTGAAATGGCACAAGAAATCGAATCAAAATATAGTAAAATTACTAAGATATATACAAGAAATGTCAGCGGGTTTTGGCGAGAACGTGAGAGGCGTGCTCACGACGGTCCGAGCACTTCAAAGGCGCCATTTGAAAAGAGCGATAAGGCAAGTTTGTAGAAGAAAGGTCGGTATGCGAACATAGCACGCACTGTATAGTGAGATTTATAATCATAAAATCTGGAGGAAAAGATTTTCAAAGCTGAACTCGGTCTGGTTTGAAGCGTCGAGCGGTATAGATAGATCTAACGAGTGAGAAAATCGGAGAAGTGATTCTTCTCTTGGTAAATAAATTGTTTGGTAAAAGTTTTTTTGGTAAATATCATCTTGTGAGTTAGTAATAACAATTAGAAATTTTCAACCTATGCATTTATTCATATTTTTTATTAGAACAATGGCGAAACGTTCAAACACGAATGAGTCTCATGACACAAGTAGTAGTGAAGATGAGCTCCAGATAGACGATTATACAGATATGCTATCGTTTTGATAGCAGTGATAGTGATATCGTCCAAGCAACAAGGCGACGAGAGAAAGAGTTCGCATAAATAGCGATTACAACAACAAAACAAAATTATAAAACAAACAATAACAAAATTATAAAAAATAAGATATTGATTTTTTTGCAAATTTCTCGATTTCAGCCAATTCATATAAGTCCAATATCATTATAATATGTTAGTTAGTTCCAAAACCATACTAAATAATACGAGGATCTGTAAATGCCCGTTTCTGCCGAAAAGTGGCGCTGAGTAGCTGCTAGCCAACGTCCAGAATGGTTCGGTGTGCTAAGGGTTAAAGTTCGGTCTGGGACAAAATTAATAAGTCCTAGGTGCAATATAACCTCGGCATAATCCCGAGTTGTAAAATTGTACATCCGGATTAGTCAATTGCAAGCTTTTTTTTAGGTCGAATGGTCCCTTTGAAATATGATTATAGTCGCTAAAAGCTACAGCATAGTCACATTTAACCAAAATCCTAAACAGTACACCAAATGGTCTTCGTATTTGCGTGTGCCAACCTGTATTTATGATCAGGCCTGACGTGTGTCAAGGATGACCGTAGCAGGTAATAAATAAGGAAGGCGTTTTGTTTTGTACAAAGCTTGTGGAAATAGACTCGACAAAGGCTGTGACTCTGGCTAACAGCTGTAAACTATGAAATACTAAAAATTATGAAGGAAATAACGGCTTTTGAAAAAGATTGCTTGCTACGGGTAGGTTGGTCGTTTCCGTAATCCTCACATTTTGCGACAAATGCAATGTTTCACAACTTGTATAAAATATTTATTTTTCTCAAAATGTCCAAATATTAATGAGAATAACTGTACCTAGTAAGTTAATTTACTAATTAACTTTATTTTCTGGGCATTTCTAGGTGTACTTGTTTAAAGTCGTATAGCTGTGTTAATAACTAATGAAAATATAATTTTCAATCATGTTCCAACGCCAGCCATACTTCCACGAGAAGGAGGCACGGCGTGTTTACATCACCACTTCGGCTGCTGTCCGGTGTGCCTTCCTTGATCTCTCAGGTAGTGATCGATATTAGTCGAAGACGATGACAAGGGTTAACGACAGGTGATAGCGAAACCGAGTGAGAGGGAACAATGACAGTATACAGAAAAATAACCGGCTCACTCGGTCTCGTTACTACCTGTCGTTAACCTTTGTCACCGTCTTCGACCAATATCATTGACCAATTACTGCTTGCGATCCTAGCAGGAACACCAAACACCAGCCGAAGTTTGTTTGTACAGGACTTACGATAACGAGAAAGGAGGAGCGACGAAGCCAAACACTCGATTGAAAAATTCCGACGTTCGGCTTTTTGAGCCAACGCAGTCAGCATGCCGCGCGGCATGCCCGATCGGCAAAAGTCAGTGGCATTCTATGGACACAGAATGTAATTACTGTGGATTTTATGCATTTATGAAACCTATAAAATGTATTAATCTAATACCACTTTTATTTTCTTTCTACGACGAGCAATTTTTTAGTTGACAAAGGACACTTTTCTTTGATTCTAAGTTTTGTAAGATCACTGATGAAAAAATTGTCTGCTCTAATTACAACATACGGAAACTACATGGATATTTATTTTGTTCCATAATAATTTTAATAAATTTGAAATAATGCCGTTTTTTTTTTTTTAATTCTTTAAATGGATTTACGGTTTTGTGTTCGATCTACTCATTTTTGTCACGAACCAGAATTTTTATCGAGAGCGCTGCAATGTTTATTATGTCTGGAATAACGTACTTAAATAAAATTTTAAACAATCCTTCCATTTTATTTGTCATATAATATACATAATCTTTACGATAATTTCACAAAAGCTTTCAAACTTTCGTCTATTCATTTCGTGAATTACCAGAAAACCGAGTACATTTTACAAAACAATTGTACAAAGCGCCTTACTGTCTCAAAAGAAAGAATTCATCATGCACGTGAGATTTCGCGAAAATCTCAGCGAGTCAAGGAACGTTTATCCCGAAAACAGAAAGTGATCTCGCTCGAAAAATGTGTCGATTACGCAGGCGCGTCCGTCAGCTGAACCGCTTTTGTCAAATCACGTAACAATTTCGAACGAAAACAGGGAAAAAAAGACCGCGCAGAAGAATGAAAAAAACCGTTCGCGACCGCATCTTGAAAGTCCAGTTTGTCGGTGGAAGGGAAAAACTAGCCCCTGAACTGGTTGCGTAGCGCGAGGCACGAATGGAAAAAGGCGACGCACGTGTCGCGGCTGAATGGCCGCTTTCTTTACCGACGACCTGTGACACGAATTCAATGGCGTTCGACAAAGGGACAGAATACAAAAGGCAACTGGCGGACTTCTTGAAACTGATAGCGCGTCGAACCAGCGGAGAATGCTGTTTCTTGGCAACTTTGTGGTCGCCGATTGTGTGCATTTCAGCTTGAGCTGCGGGCTCCCATTACCATCCACTTTGTGGTCAAGCTTGTACAGGATGATCCTACATCGGCAACGAAAGACAGAAACGAGCTCTGTCTAGTACAGGTTCTACAACAATTTTTGTGCTGCAACTTTAGCGCAACTTTTTCTCTGTGTTCATTAATTCGTGAAGTATCTCAGCTGTAGTAACATTGCAGCTTTAACACTGCGCTACAAATTCTTTCACAAGTACGTCGAGAACTTAGTGCAACTATTTCTCTCTGTTTTTATTAATAAGTGCTGTACCTCAGCTATAGCAATATTATGGCTCTAATACATTGCAATACAATTTCTTTCACAGTCTCGGTATTTAAAAAATGCAGCACTTCGAATTCCTTTCTTTCATCAGTATTTAAAAAGTACAGGCACGTTGATCGCCACAACCAGTGTCCATAAAAGTCCAACAAAATTAGAACAATCTATTTCATAATGAATAGAAAAAGCAAGAAGACAACAATTAATTTTCCGCACTTGTTGCACTTCGTGAATCCTAACAAAAGTTTGGTTTATTTAAAATAATCATTTCACACATGACCAAGCTAGAATTTTTATTAAGAATTCTAGTATTCAAATAACGTATTCAAATAAAATTTGAGAAAGTTCTTCCATTTTATTTATCACGCGATTTTCACGTCTTGTGCCAGGGATTTTTAATTTTATTTAAAGGATTGCAATAAATCGACTGCGGATCTTTATGTAAAATAAAAATTGCCTGCAAAAACTATAACCAGCAATAATCAACAAACCAATCAAAATGACTGATTCCCGATATGTTTTTACAATACCTGATATTATAAAGTGTTTCCATGACAATCTTTTAAATAAACTTCTTTATTCGAGCATATATGAGCCGTTTATTTTGAAAGTGGCATAAGTCACTTTGTTTTTAAGTCGGTCACTCTGTTTTTAAGTCGATATATTTAAGGGTTTGCGTTTTAACATGTTTAAAAATATGGATGCTAACTTTCGAGAAGATTTACTTGTATTTGTTATCTCAGGATACTGATATTTTTCTCAATATAAATAATTTCGTATAAACATTAAAAAATCACCACTTTTCATTACGGTAAAGTGACTTATGCCACTTTCAAAATAAACGGCTCATATTATAAAGGAAATTGTACGATGTTCAAATAGATTCAATCTCGTCATTGTTATAAAACTACACATATTAGTCGTGTTTGATGTAGTTCTACTATGAGTTTATCTACTATTTTTTTCTTTTATCTACGATTTTCTTTTATCTACTATATTTCTTTTACTTCTATCTACTATTTATTTCTTGTATTCATGTTTGTTATTAATATATAAAATCCGCAGAGTCCAGTAACAAAGACTGTCATTCGAGTTTGACCGAAAAACTCGTGTTAGCCACTCGAGTCGAACAAACGAAAATCAAGCGAACTTCTAATATTGACATTGAGCCAACAAGACCACCCGGGACTCCGAACCGCCCATGGAAAGTGGCAAAGTAGCAGACGGGTAGAACCGGCGCGTCTCGCGCATACACACCACGCCCTCGCACTCGCAGAACACGAAACGCGAGTGGCGCATGAATAGCTAATTGGCCGGGCAGAAAGGGCACCGGTTCGCGGCTCGGTCGTGGACCCTTTTCCCTGACCGATGGATGCACACGCGGGACCTAGCGCAGACCCGGTGCTGCAGCTGCACCGGCGAGAAAACGCATCTTTTGTGCGCGGGCCTCGAGTGCACGGAGGAGGCGGTGCACAAAGAGCCCTGGCCTCGGACTGTCGAGCGGCGGAATCAATTGAAATTGAAACGGAATGAAACGAAACGGAGTCGGCACCCCTGCGAGCTCCCCCATTTCGACCGGTGGCTACCGTTTACGGTGCCATAGTGACCGCGTGACGCAAGTCACGAGTTATTAATGATTCGACGGCCGCGAAACCCTTTCATCTCGAACGGCGCGCGGTGGAACGAAACGACCTGACGGAGGCAAAATCGATCGATCGATCGCAAATCGATTTTCGTAAAATTGTAAACTCGAAAAAATTTCTGTTGATGATGGGACCGCTAATTATAATTATAATACGGCGAACTCTATTTTTTAAAACACTAACCGCGCTATAGCCGATCAAATGACCGATGCGACAATTCTGATTCGACATTTATTGAAATTATAAAGATATTTTCACCGGAAACTTGAGTTTGTTTGATTGAGTAAATTTATTCATTCGAACACGTATTAATATAAAAATTGCAAAATATCTAAATAAATTCAATTATCATTTTATCATTTTATATAACCTTACGAACTTTAATTTGACCTTATAATATTTATTAATATATAATTATATTATTATTAATATATAATATATAATTATATTATATAATTATAATATATAATTTATTGATTCGTTAGTTATTTTCTCTGTGATCGAATTCTGTAAACAATTCCTTGGCTGTTTTTTTATCTTTCTTTGTCGTTCCAACCAATTGCACTGTTCATAAATATTTTTTTACTCTTTGTCTTTGTAGCAAAGTTGTTCGAACCAATTTCGAAAAGTTTATTCCAACTTAAACAGTAGAAATAAATAATGATAAAAATAGAAATAAATAATAATAATGTAGAAACGAAGTGACGGATTTTTGATCGCCGTCAAGTCGTTTTGTCCCACTGTGCGGCGTCGATCGCGATATTGGCAGGCAGAGTCGAGTCGAAAATCGATCGGTATCCACTCGCTCCATTACGTTTCCGTTCCTGAAACGGCGACTGCCGACACAATGGGCCCGGATGGGGGCACGATTGTTGGCATTCCTCGGCGAGCCATTAACGGGGCGTAACAACCACCCCGGAACAATCAGAGATTTTTAATGAAACCGAACGACCGGCGGACCCCGCTCGCTGATTGATACGTCTTCGTTTTTTTATGGCCAGTTATCGTGGGGGGTTGTTGCGGGATACGTTTGCGATCGTTTCGACGACGGGGTTGTTTGGGTGACTGCTGGGGGCCCGTGACACGCTGCAGATAATGGTAACAGTCTACTGGATTAACCCCTTTTCGGTTCGACAGACGTAATTGGAGCCAGAGGAAGATCGAACCTTATGTTGCCGAGTCGGCAACCAGCTCCAATTTGCGTTTCGAAATTTGTATTGCTGAGACATTGTGACACCGAATCTCATACGAATATTAGGGTCGATTTAGTGTTTTTATCTAATGATGACGTTGATGTATTGTGTGTTACCAGTGAACTGTTAGGTATGTATTTTCACCCAGGAGCAAGCACATGTAAATAATTGTACAGCACAATTTTTATTGTCTACAACTAGATTAGAGAATATCGACAATCTTCAAATAATTGTGCATTAATTAAATGATTGCACATTTAGTAATGTATGCTATTAGTACATGCGATCACTTGTATTGGTGTGAAAAAAGGTGTTGGAACACTGTGGATGACAAAATCTACTGGAACTGTGTAATTTCCTTAAATTAATAAAATATATGCACTTCGACGTATTAATGTACTGTAAATAATTGTAATTAATGAAATGTAAAATTGTAATTAATCAATAAAATGTAAAATTGTAATTAATCAATAAAATGTAAAATTGTAATTAATTAATTAAAATTAAAATTGTAATTAATAAATAGTATGTAATAACAATATTTTGTCAAACTGAGGGAAGATTTGATACGAAATTTGATGTTTGTTCAATGACTGAAATTTTGTATAACCAAGTTATAAAATGAAATTTTAATCCGCTCAGAAACTGTTGGAAATGATAGTTTTTTTAACTTCCTATTGTTCTATGTGTCTTATCATCAATCCTGACAAATACAAGCAGATTTAAACGAACTCCAATAATATTGTAAAGGTGAAGGTAAAATGAGAGTTTTGGAGAAAAATGTAAACTTCCCTGAATATTAAAAAAAAAAAACACCGCTCGTTAAATCTTGGTATGCTAATTGCAAGTGTTAATAGCGAACACATAAAATATTTATGTTCTGCATAACCGTGAAGCAATATCGGCAGAAGGAATTCGTCACTGTTGCCTGTGCATGAATATAATTAAAATTTAATCGAGGAAAACAATGTGTCTGTCGTAACGGCACGTAGCGAAATAGAAAACATCTGCCGTGGATCGATTCAATTCGGTTTGCTAGTCGTGGAACGAAGAAAGAGAGGGCTGCAGAATCGCGGACCATTGAATGGTCAACAATGCACGATTGTGCTTCTTGCAAGGTCGACCTCTTGCATTCCGTTGCATGACGTAATGGCGAGCTAGACGCTACCGATGCCGATTGGATTTTTGGTGGGAGGAGCGAGCCGCGTTCATTAAATCACATTTATGCATAGATTCAAACGTTGATGCGACCACCCAAAGGGAGCCTAATTCTGCACCGTTTAACTCATGCAATTGCCTACATACGGCAATGCTGTCGCTGCAGTACTCCTTTCACCGTTACATTCTCCGGAAACCTTTACGCTTTGCAATTTTTATTGGAAACTGAATTAGTAGGCAATTATTTATCGAATGAAAGAAATGAGAATGAAATATTAAATTGATTCCTTCTCTCGTAATAGAAACAGGTTGCAAATAATGTTTAATAACTCGTATTTCTCGGACAAATTCCTGTTATAAATGCATAAAATCTGCAGCTTGCTCGGGCAATAAACATCGGAGCAATATCCAGTAGTGAAACGAAACGTGATTTTATTACACTGTCAAATACTAATCATCAGATTCGATATGTTACCACGTAATTTCTCATGGTACGGATCAGTTTAAAATATAATTAATCCTTGCTAATACATTGGAGATCTATGATACCACGTCGGAATGACTTATTAATCACGTCAGAACGTGATCAATTTCTGGTGACGTAATAAATATTTCCAGTGATTTATCTTTTCCTTGTCCACGTTCCCTTTTACAAAGTCAATGCAATTAATACCATTTTTCTCCACGGCGCTTCCAACATTAATAATCCTCATATATTCTACGCACATGAAATATTCTATTTATAATTTGCATACAGCAGTCACTTCTTAGAAAATATATCATTCCGTAGAAGTCTAAATTAGTGCGAACATTAATAATCAGCTAGCAGTACGCTCGTTCAGATTATTAATTTGATTTTCCGTATTCTTTGATATCGTTACTTCGAAATAAGTAATCGATTATACGATTCCACGAAAATGTTAATTGCCACGAACATTTGCAGTGCATCGAATGTGATAATTATTTCAATGAACGGTATTTCTGATGTCATTACTTTGTATCTCCGATTTCACACGTACGCCGTATTGTACGGTCGCCATAAACACTGTTAAGCTTTTACCGACAAAGCTGCACCTCCGCGAGTGCAACAGTGTTAAGTACGCCGTACTCACACACCGATTCCCGTGCAATTGCGTGTATCCTGACAGATAAGATCACGATGCAAAGCTCGCTGGCTGGCCATGACAAGAAGTGGTCGCGAATTTACGAGCCTGATGTCGTTTCTTGCCACTGTCTTTAAGCTCTACGCACAACGGAGCAGATCAGAAGAGTTACTGAAATCGGTACAATGAAATTCCTTCGATCCCTTAACGCTAATCTACGAAAAAAACCGCGCGATATGATTTCATTGCGCATGTTTTCCCGATCGTGTCACTCACAGATAGTAAAACGATAGTAAATTTTTAGTATCTTTACTATAGCGATGGCAATTTCAGTCACAGACCAACGAATTTATCTCCAGCGATACTGTTAATGATTTTCTTTGGAATTTTCACCCGAAAGAAAATTGTTAAAATCATTTTGAACGTTATGATCATTGAACAGCATGTTGATAAGCCCGTTAATAAAATTCTTAATCGAGAAAATCACATTAATGCTACTTTTCTTTATTTATAACTACAAAATTGCGAATTTGTATACAAATTTTCGGTCTACATATTGCTCTTGGGATCAAAGAAAACATAGGAGATCAAAAAAGATAGAAGTTTGATTTTTGGACGTAAAATGTTAAAATGAATACAACTTACACGTTATGCAAGCGTTGACGTCGTAATACAAGCGACACGAAAGGATTCATAGTGACGATGAAAATCCTTCTTCCCGGTTTCCAACGTGACGAATGGAGTTATCAGTTTACGAAATGACTATAGTCGCACGTGGCATAGTGTGTCGAGACGCGAACGTCGATATTCGATTGCAGAGTAACAAGCGGTCGCAGCGTTGCTGCTTTATCATCATCTTCGCCGTGGCCGGCATTATTATAAACTCAACTACGTCTAAGATAAGCGCTTCTCGGGTGTTAGGTGCCCGATTCGCGGCGCTGATAGCGACGCACCTTTTAAAGCTGCACTCTCGAATGCGCATTCACACTTCGGGGCATAGCAATGAACTTCGAGTTACGACTATCTTCGGGACTATTTCTTACTCCTGTATCCTTCACGAAACGGTTCTCAACAATTGAAACAAGATTAGGTAGAAAATCCTCTAAAATTGCATGCGATTAACAGACGAAATCAGTATCGCGCAAATTACTTAATTATCTATTTAAACTAATTGAAATTATCCCAGCTAGCTGAGACTAACTAAAAATGTAATTTGATTGAGGCAGCTTGAAAAGAATTATTTTCAGTTTTTAATTTCACTAAATTTTAGAATGTGATGCACAAAAATAGAATTTTACTAAATTTTGCAATGCGATGAACAGAAATATAATTTGATACAGACAGGTTGAATAGAATTTTTTTCATTTTTGAATTTCATTAAATGATAAAATATAGACAAAACATAAATGAAATAGTATAAAGTATAAACAGGCACGCTGAAAAGAATCTCTTTCAGTTTTTAATTTCATTATATGATCCGATAAGAACCAATACTATTTCTACAATTCTATTTGCATCGGCTATCTCGATTAAATATTTTTAGCAAACATTGATAGAGTATCTAGCGAAAGATAAAAAAGGCGCAGAATAATTCATACATTATCTTGCTTCAAGATAAGAGAAAAAAATACGACGTTTCTTGACTGTTGTATTAATAAAATGATCGGTTAGTTCAGAGATTGAAATAACACACAACAAATACTTGACAATATTTTAGCACGGCCTTTCTAATGGAATATGCAATCCGTAACCGCTATACTGTTTTTGGAGCTGTGCTATCCGGAAATCCGGTTGGATGTGGCGTCACAAAACTCTCTTCACCGATATTAATATTTATATCATTTGTTCCTGTCTCTCGTTGTTTGAATATCATTATCATCATACATGCCTCTACGATCGTATTTTATATTAATGAAATTTAATCGTAGTGCATATTATAATTTGATCCGTTGCTTCCTATCGCCATTCTACCATTTCCAATAAATATAGATTCGATCTGTTGGGTAGATCATCGCCAAGCAGGAAATTGAATGAAAACGAACGAGCCTTTCGTTTTACTCTCACAAGTTCCGCAGCGTATAAAACGATTTCTAATCACGAGCGATTTGGAATTCCATTTGGTGAAAACGAAAATTTGCACGGATAATATCTCCACGGTCGTTTTCATTGAACCGGTGGAAGCTGTCGCCGAAGAATCCCGCGGAATACCGATCGCGCCCAATAATAACACGACATTATAATTGAATATTTCAGCTGCTGAAAAGTCGACGAGACGAGACCGTTGGAGACGCTGTCAAAGAGACGGAGAAATTTCTCTCTCGCGTTTGCGGCGCGTCTGTGTTTCCGCGCTCGCGAGCCATGTCGGCGGCAGAAAATTATTCGGAACACGCGAAATCCAATTCGCGGAATCTCAAAATCCCGCGGAAAGATTTTCCTTCCACATTCCACGGAGCGTTTGGCGAACGGCCAAGAATTTCTCTCCGCTAGATGAGGGAGTTCTTCTGGGGACAATGCACCAGTCGAGGAACGCTCCAGCCGCTCGCAGAATTTCTTTTAATAGATCTTCGAAAAGGGAACCGCGGTCCAGACTTTAGAAAATTCTGGACCATCGGACTCTGCAAACGGAAGTATCTATTAACGCTGTCGGAGAATCTCAGAATAGAACACTGCTAGGGAATTGCACTCGAGAATCGGAAATCAATTAACGTTCGAACGGCGGAATTTTTATTTGTCGATCTTTCTCAACATATTTTTCGAGGTATTATTTCTAGACACTAGTTAATTTGTTTATGGACCATTATGAAAGAGGTGAAAATTTAAACGAATTGTCGGAAATTATATAATACAATAAATAATAAATAAATAAATAATTATGTAATAATAATATTTATACTGTGCCATTAAAATGTTAATTGACGCTTTCACATTAATATTTTATTGTTAATCATTTTTTTATAAAACTTGAACCTACATATTCTTTGAAAATATAGGTTATGATTTTATTGAATTAAGAAAATTCAATGAATGTTAAATATATCGCTACTTCACTACTAGTTATGGTTTTATATTTTGAAAAAAGAAAACCAATTTCATTTGAAATATGTCATTATTTAGAATTATAATACAGGGGATGATGTTTTGACATTTTGTACTTAATTGAGAGTATGAGTACTGTTACCAGATAATTACTGAAGTAAATCATTTTCATACTAACCTACCATGTCGGTCAAAATGATCGCGAGAGAGAGATATCACAGCTTTTAATTAGAATTGTTGAAATTATGGAGACTCTTCCATAGGAAACATGTGAATAAATTGTTTCATGCACGGATACATTAGAATAAAATTAGGGAAATATCTAAATAAATTTAATTTCGTAAATCCACCTTGGTTGGTCGCTTTTAGTACTCGATAGTGCTTTTCGTACAGATAAGTCGAAGTCATTTTATACTACATTTATTTAGAATTTGTTTAATTCTTATAAACTTATTAATAAATCTATTTATAACAAGTTAATAAATACCCTAACAAACTTATGTATAATAAGTTTTATGTTAAATTGTATTTATGTTTGTTAACTCAGTATTATATTACATGCTGGTGCCATGCAAAAACTATCTGTTGTATGCTGGTAGTATCACTTTGGTGCCATTTTAAAAAACTGAAATAACATTTGAACTATATTTCTTGGGTGTTAAAAGGCAGCGAACTAACTATAGCAATGTGCTTATTTAACTAAGAATTAAGTACGAAAATTCTTGGATGACATATCTTAATTTTAGGAATTTATATTACCGCCGTCTTCGAAATTTTTTTTAAAATCTAAAATTTCCAAGCTATTATGCCGGCGTCAAACAAAAGAATCATATCTAAAATGTGCGGACGGCATAGTGTTAAGAAGTTGGCATAAGATGTTGAAAGTTCTACGGAATTGCTAATGCACGAAATTCAAAAACCAAGTACATATTCTAAGTCGTCTGGGTCCGGTCGACAAGAATCACTATGACAGTATGTACAACATGTCCTAACAGGTTTAAGATCGGCCGTGGCTTCTGTTTACCTTGCCCCCCTTCGAAGTATATTTTGATATACAATCTTTTTTCGTGTAAATCTATATTCTTCCACCCTATTTCGTTCCATGGCCGTCGATCGATTTACAGGGCAGTAACCTAAGACTCGCCTTGAATGACTTCGCTTCGCATCGGACCAAAGGATTTCCGTTCGTTCCTCAGCTCTTCGTTGTTTTTTTCTGCTGTGGGAACCAGCCTCGAAAAGGGCGGAAGGGTTGCCCCGCGGCTCGGGGTTATTTGAGAAGTGTTTAAATTACTCTGGCCCGTATTCTCCCACGAATTTCCCGCGTTACGTCTTGGCATTTAAAAGCTGCTCTCGAACCATAGCTTTAAAAGCCTGGAATGTCCAATTTAAACTTCGATTTGCACAAGTCGAGTAACTTTTCACATTGCATTTCGTTGTTTTTAATTGTATGGAAAACTATCGAAAATTTGGAGTTACCATTGATAACAAATTTTGCAGTATCAATAACCCATAGAATTCAAAAACTATAAAACTGCGCACAATTAGAGCAGGTTAGTATAATACAATCGTTTACAATCTAATAGAATCGTTTCTAGTGTTGATACGTTGTTTAAAGGGGCGAAAACAGCCCTCGAAACAATTTTGTCAAACAATATTTTCATTTGCGTGAAATATCTCGAGAACAGCATTCAATGAATTCAGATTGAAAATTTCATCGCAAACTCTACTCGCTATGAAGCAGTGTTGGGCATCAATCGATTAAAATTTTTAATTTGATTAAGTGATTGATGAAAACGACTAAAGGTCGAAATGACTAATCGTCGAAATGTCGACGATTGAATGAATCGATCGATGAAATTAATCGTCAATTGTCGATTGAAGAAAACAATTAATAATTGTTGATTTTTTAAATGGTGTTGGAAGGATGCGTTGTTGTAGTAATCCTGTTAAGAATGATTTTTGTTATGTTTATTATATTTTTGTATTGGAAGAAATTTGATCGTTAATTGCAATTCATGATTAAAACGGACGTAATCGTTATTTGCGATTAACGATTAACAGCAGTAATTGAATCGACGATAAGGTTGCCGAACAAGTAATTCGTTCACTACATTCGTTAATATTAAAGAATGAAGTAAGTCATTTATAATCAAAATGAGTGCAATTTGAGACAGTAAAATGAGTAAAAGTAGTGGTAAAATGACTGCAGTAAGAAAGAATTTCCCAATTGGTTCCAGTAAAAAGAACGCAGTCGACGCAGAAAATTTGAATTTCGGATAAAGAACTGCGATTACGACTCATATCTTGGCAATTATCGGATTAGCAGTGAGAAAGGAAAATATTTTTCCAGTCTCTCTTACTTCGTGAAAGATTCTTCCGCGAATAAAGGGGGCGAAATGAATTCAATGGTAGACTTGATAAAAGGAGCAAGTGTCTTTGACAAAGCCAAACGTAGGAAAAGTACGCGAACTTATGAACCGGCGCGATAAATCTGGTCCAGTCGGTGAAAAGACCAGCGATGACGACCGGGCTCGACTGGTTTCCATTGAAGCCCGACCGCTAACCGGTACGACTCATAGGATTCACACGCCATTAACCCTACGATGACTGCTAACGCGACTCAAAAAAGGACACGTCGCGACACACACGGGGTCGGTTCTTTTAATTTATCGCTTTATTATATAGTGCCCGGGGTGTGCACAATGCGTTGGTCATTAGCAACGACCAGTCAAATGCGCACTCAATCCTTTTTTTATGGGGTCCGAAGCTCTGTCCACCGTGAAACCTAAGCAAATTCGTCTATTCGTGGCCGGGTAACATTGTTGCAGGAATGCTCGCGGCTATGTCGCATGCCCCGTGACTCGTTGCGTATCCACGCGAGGCCGATTTTTCTGTGAAACGATGCAAATTTTATAGCCGTTGCGGAACGAATCGTGAAACGCGTTCGAACGTCGATTCATTATGAGGCCCCGACGAGTTTTGGATCGCTCCGACGCGCTTCAATCGGTTCATGATTGTTTCACGGGGTTAATTGCACATTACTCTTCAATCATTTCCAACGGCGTATGGGGATCTTTAAACTTCCATTGCATTTTTATACGAGTTTGCATGTGATTTCAATTTCCGAAAACGAGATATCGGAAATTGTTTCACGGATATACGATTTTTGCGAGTGAACATGAGACGCATGTTTATTTTCCATACTTTATTTATTCGGTATTCATTGATGAATCGAATAAGATAACAATTTAATAAATTTCTGTCTCTGTTTCGTTTATCATTTCATTTCTCCAATATTGGAGACAACGAACCTTATCATCTTCGAGTTTAAAAGCTGGAAATTTTTTTGTACAATGTAATCTTTATAAATCTTCATTCTATAAAACGATTTACTTCACTTCTTGAAAATAACATCGCTACAGCAGATTGAAACAATTTCACCTGCATATATTTTTCCAAAAAGAGTATCTTAAAAATTGAATGGAATTGCGAATATCATATATGTAGAGTGCAGTCATTTCGTAAAATAAAAATCTAAATAAATTGTAAGAAATGTAAGTTAGTTAAAAAAATGTCTTTTCTCTCTTAATAATATAACAAGTTGAAAATAATGTAACAGTATCATAAATTCTAGTTACCTCTATTAATTGATGTATCTTTTTAATTAATACAGTAATATGTTTAGTTTCATTCTTAAACAATTTTAATGCGCTAAAATTAATACAGCAACATTCTTCTTTTCAAATCTTTCCACCATTTTATGTTTCACCTATCCATTTTTGTCTTAGATGCACCAAATCTGCATTGAAATAATAAACAAAAATAATAAATTTCAATTTTATTAAAACCCTGTGACATGCTGTGTATTTCCTTAAAATCACAGATACAGTATACAGGAGAATTGAATTCCATCCGAGATATCAGCTGCCGAACAAAAGGAAAAAGTATCGGAATCCATGATCGAGTGTTTCACCGGCATCATCGGCGCTCCCTGGACGTCGACTTCGACTCCTCGACTTTTCATCGGCCGTTGCACCGGTTATTTTCGCAAGCGGCACCCCCCGCACACGTTCGCAGTCCCTTGCATAATGGGGGAGGTAGGGAGGGGTGCAGTGTCGTCGATTTTTCTGCACAGGCCGACGGAGTCCATCGAAAAGCGATCGCGAGTAGGATGTCGCGTCACGAACGGCTCTCGTGCGAGAGCAGGCCGGGGTTGGTTTTTAAGGGCGTTTCCAGCTGTCCGTCCCATTGTGCCGGCTCGGAATTATTTATAGGCGAAGGATGACCAAACACAATTTATGTCGGCGATACGCGTACGCGTTGCACGGAGCTCATTGTGCGGGACACGACGTAAAAGTCCAGCGACGGCGCGCGCTGTTTAGCCGCGTTGTCTCTCCTTTTGAGCGTCGCGTCGCGTCGCGTCGTCGCGCGTCTCATCGCGATCGAACACGAGTTCGTCCGCCAGGAAAAATACGGGGTGAGTCAATAGCAACGGCTATCTGAAATAACTGGTTGTTTATTGTGTAGCCGGAAAAATGGTCCTTTGGGGACCGCTTCACGCAATTTCACGCTTTTGTGCACTCAGCCTTTTGTCAAACGTTGGTGAATTTTTATGAATGCGACAAAATCTTTATGACAAAAGTGAGTAGACGAAAGACCGGAAACTGACGCTATTAGAAGAATTTAATAATTTTATTATGTTTTTAGAACTTATTAAAATTATGCCAGACAAGAATAAATATCAATTAAATCCTTGTTTCTAGCAAACGATTCACAAACTTTTTATTTTGCTTAAAGATCAGCGGTCTAACCATTATTCCCAAAAATTTTAGTTTATGCATGAACATAAAACTTATCGGGTCCTAAAAGTGACGTTATAAAAATTACAAGATTGAATTTATCGAGACTTTTAGTTAGTTTTATTACAGCGTGTGCTCGAATTGCGGAGTTTATTGAATAATTTATTATAAATAATAAATTGCTGCCATGTGTCAACAATCTTCGTATCAAAGATTCAGCTAAAGTTAAAATAGAGTACATTAACATAAAATGAGTTGTTGTTTAAAAAAAAACATCGTAACAAAATACATGTATAGGACAAAGATATATAATTAAAAACTGGTTTAATTTAAAAATTCCAATTTTGTAGATTAAACAAATAAATAAACAACTTTTTTCAAAGCTTTAGTTAAATATCTTGTTTTAGCAAATCGTTAACATAATTTCTATTATTTAAAATAATTATTTCAATTCACAGGGTACAAAATTAACGTTCTAAATTTAATTCGAACTATTTAACTAGAATAAAACAATAATAATTTTAACATTGTTATATTTACTAATACTAACATTATTAACTTATATTTCTAAAAATAGCTTTTCTGTACTACAGAGATTAAACCAGAATTTATATTGGTATTTATTTTCGGAACAGCTTTTACATGTAACAGAATTATTAGAAAATCAATTTAGAAATACAAGACCCGGCTCACCGAAAATAAGTCACAAAAACACGCGCAATTCTCATAGAAAACGATCAGATCAATTGCAAATATTCAACGTCCGCAATATTTCAGCGCGAACGTCAGGGAAGAATAGAGGATCACGGTCCCCTAAAAAAACCGTGTTATGTACACAGTAATCGAAACGATGATTCCGGCACAATAGCGTCGACTTTTTTCTGCCGTAGAACAGGCCGCATACATTGTGCCGGTCGTAAACGACGATTCGTTCCGACTGACTTTCCCGGATTTCCACGTCGAAAAGACCAACTGGACGATGTTCGCCAATGAAACGTGGATCCTACCGGTTGGATCTCCGAGCGAGGCGTGAATCAGGTCACGCGGATCTGACCATTGTGCGGAAAAACCATAAATTCAGCGGCCGCCTCACCGATAAATAGCTCGGCCGTACACGCCATTCGAAATCACTTTTCCAGATGCATCGATGCATACGCGATTCTATGGGACCGTGGAAGGCGAAAGCACGGAGGAGCAGGATCGTTTATCAAGCGAACGTCAAACAAAGTTACGCGACAAATTTTACCGAAATTTGGACGCCGCTTGCGGAGAAACCGATCAACGATAGATAGTCTGCGGAGAGCAGTTTCGGATGAGTCATGGGGATATTAGCTGATCGGAGATTTTGCACCAGATGCAAAGTAGAACATAATATTATGCGAATTTCGATGGAATTTAGTGCCGGATTTTCGGATTTAGTTTGCGATCAACGTTGCTGTTCTAAGTTATTTAGAGAAATTATAATTATATGACGGAGAGAATAAGTCAAGGGGGATATTAGTTGATGAGAGTAAGTTGATAAGATGGAAGTCAGAGTGAAATTTTAAGAATAAATAGTCCGCGATCTACATTAACGTTCTACGTTATTTAAAGAATATATTAAATTATTCATAGGATAATGTTTTCGGCAAATTCAGGTATTATTAGCAGATGTAATTTTATCCCTGATGCAATGTAGAACGTAGTATCCTAGAATTGAATTTAATACAGGATTTTGGGAGTGTAGCCTGCGATCTACATTGTCGTTCTAAATTATTTAGAGATGTTAGATTATTTATGGAGGAAAGTTTTCCGTGAGTTGAGGAATATTAATGGATGTGATTTTGCTCAAAATGCAAAGTAGAACATTAGATCGTATGAATTTTGATGGAATTTAATACCGAAGTAATCCAATATCTACATTGTCGTTATAAATTATTTATAGGATATATTAAATTATTCAAGGTTCTCGGTAAATTCAGGGATATTAAAAGATGTGATTTTATGGATGCAATGTAGCACATAGTAACACAGAAATTTTAATGGAATTTTGCTCGGAATTTTGGGATCCGGAGTATGTAGGCTGCGATCTACATTGTCTTGCTAAACTATTTAGCCAGCCACTGAAATTGCATAACTTCAGAGAGGATAAAATGAAAAATGCAGCAGCGTATTACATCTACCGAGCAATAATAGTAACTAATGTGCATTGTTTCATAAAAATAAGAAGATCGAATTCAACTAAATTTTGTGAAGATTTTATCATAAAATTTGCTGCAATAATTTAATTTATTCAAGCATTTCCTACGGAAGACTTTCTAAAATCTGTAGTATTGTAAGGTAATTTGATGTAGGTTTAGGATTAGTTATTTTACACAGCTGCTAGTCGTAAGCTAAGCTCCGAGATACAGAGAAAGGCAACGAGAGTCGGATTCGGATTTTGATAGTAAATTATTTTTCTATGAATGAAACCAGCACATTCCATGACAATCGTTGCATGTTATCGCGGTATCGCGTTTCTAGATCACGGGCGGTCAGTGCATACGTATGCATATTGACCTGGCGGAGATTAGCGAGTTATGCACTTTCGAATTTTAATCGAGCGAACGAGAAAAACTTGTTCACGGAGACGTGAACGTGTTCCCGGAACTTTCTTCGAGTAAATTATACTGATACGTAAATAACTGCATTATTCTAGCTGCGAAGCTGTTGCTGCATGGACATCGAATGCGCCGTAACTAGCGTGTCGTAACGAATGCCTCGGAAAGAATGTCGATAATGTGGTGGAATATGTTTTCAACGTTTCTCATCGATAGTTAATTCTATTGGGTTTGTGTATGAAAATATTGCACTGTAAGAAACGCAACAATGTCATGCTAGATATTCCTTTAGAAATCACTTTAATCCTCGACAACCTAATTCTTGTAGGTCTGAATCAAATCTAGATTTATAATCGAATAGTTTAATCAAAAAAGGATATTGTACTATAAGAAATGCAACAATGTTGTGCTAGATATTGCTTTAGAAATTATTTTAATCCTCAATAAGCTAATTTCAAGTATGAACGAGATCTGAGTGACAAAAGAATTCGAAAAATGTATGACCAGAGTCGAAAATTTGTAAAATTGCAAAATTGCAATAAAGAAATTCTTTATATATATCTTATATAGAGAAGCGATGTAACGATAAAATATTACATTAAATTATAGAAATGAAGTGAGATGTGTCAAATGTGCGACTTCACATGTAATTTGTTAAATTTAAATCCCTGGCCAACAGAAACTTCGATAACATAGTCGAAATATTATCTGTAACCATAAGTGATCCTCAGACGACATTATTTGAAAGAGTAGCACATATGTACTTCACCATCGGAATTCGGTCAATCGATTGTGCTATCGAGAGGAAAGGAATATTTGATGAATTTTTTGGCTCACCTGAAACAGAAAAAGAAAGAAGACATTTAATACAGCGTTCCTGTCACAGAAAACTACACTTAACAATTTATAACTTCACATAAACCAATATTAACATTAAAATAAAAACAAATCTCGTTCGCTCGTTTAACCGGTCTAAAACTAATTACGGAAGCAGTGACTCGTATTTTTTTCCGGTACCAAATCATTCTTCAATTTTTTATCTGACGCTGTTAAATGATTAATAGTGCGCACTCGTCAGGGAACGTGACAGTCTGTCGGCACATCGTCCGTTCTTAATGGTTCCCTACACATCCTATTACTACACATTTAATTTATTCATTCATTATCATAAGTACGACCTACTGAAAAAATAGAGAGGGGTGTCTCGTGCGCCATGATAGTATTGAATAGATAACGAACCAATGGGGGAGATTCCCGCGTTTCGATGTGCATTATTAAACAATCAATTAGGGCTGTTTCAGCTATTCATTGGATGGCTTATCTGCACCACGACATCAATTTTTATTTTACCAAGCGCAAAGCGGCTGTCTTCATAAAAGAAATTTTTTCCCCTTTCGTATTATAAACTACGCGAACATTATTCTTCGTTCGAACAAAACTTTCAAAATGTTTTTGCTGTAAAATAGTCAACAAACTAGGTTTGTTAAAATGTATGAGAACCAATCCTCTTGCACTTTTATTACTGGATTGCAGATTTTTATGCAACATAAAAGTTCGCAACTTGACAAAACAAAGTATGTAGACGATTATTTATTTTCTTAATCATTTTAATATGTTAAATATAATACTACAGTATTTTTAAATCTTTTAGATATCTTCATTATTCTTAATATGATGCACTCGTTCCCCGTCATGTTCTAATAATTCTCAGCTTTATTTATTAATTCTTCAAAATATATTTTTGAAGATTCTTCTTGTAGGTCTGTTATCCCATCTATTGTTCCTAATGTGACAAAAATTTATTTAATTTCCGTAAATTCCGTAATTAAGTGGTGATTAAAAGTACACTGGTCCAAAATGACTCGGTAACCGCAATCAGAAGGTCAAAGAACCTTCAAAACCTGAATTTTTATTGACTAAGCGATTTTATAAGATCGATAAGAATTCATATTCACTTCCGAGATAGTGAAAGAGATTGATTAAAAAACACTCGAGTATTTTACAATAAAATGCCAGTATTCTAATCCCGTAAAGAATAACGTACAACCAGTTACAACCATTTGGTGCTTACAAGGCGAAGTTCAAACAGCCCCAACTGCATTTAGAACCCTCTAGTTACTCCGGTTGCGTTAATCTGGTCGCTGGTAAAGGGTAAATCCAAAGTCATCGAATCCAAATTACGCAGCCAATAGAAATAGGGGCAGAGAGATGTACACGTGAATTCGGTGGAAGTTTCTTTTCGAGCTCGCAGACAGCCAGAGGTTCGGTCGCATTATGCTTGTCGCCTGCACGCGGGCGAATATGAGCGGCGTGAATAGTATACAAATGAGCAAAGGCGGGTCTTCAAAGTGACAGAGGGAAAGCGACAGGAGGGTGGCGGGCCAATGGGTTCTCCCTTTCGTTTCTCGGCGAATTTCTTCCGGCTGGAGAACCGCGTTTGTCGCGTCGCGCGTCAAGGATCCCCCTCGAGTCATTTCTATTTTAATAAAGCCATCCTTTTTACGACACGCCAGTCACCGGTTTCCGTCCCGATGACAGAAACCGAGGAGAGGGAATCTGCGAGAATCGCGTGCTCGCCCGTCTTTCGCGGAACTTAAGAATGCGCTCGACGCTTGCTGCTTTTATGCGGCTTCTACCGAGATGCTGCACCATCTGTATGCTGGATGCTCGCTCTATTTTCAGGTTTTAGGTGTGGAAACCGTCGGGAAAGTTACGTAACTTGTTAACACTCGTACGATCTATGTCATACGCAGACTGCAATAGAGTTGAGCGTTATTCGAATTGTTTCCAATAAATATTTATCCAAGGCAAGTATCCGAATGGGTACATTTTAGTGGGCATTTTTTATTCGAATATAATTCGAAACATTCTTCATTCGAATAATGCTATTTATAATATGTATTTATTCGAATATAGATTGTACAATTATTCGAATCATTTTTTATTCGAATATAGATTGTATAATTATTCGAATCATTTTTTATTCGAATAGATTATTAGAATAGAGATTGTTAAATTATTCGAATAACTCTTGATTATAAATCTTGATTCCTGAAGACGCTAAAAATTTTCTGTTGCATCGTGAAGATCAATAAATGTCAGAGCTACAATTTATGTATAAACGTTCGCAATTTTGTGATGATTTATAGCAAGAATAAACAAATATGCGGTAGTCTGCGAATTATCCACATTAACAATAAAATTGTCAGAACTGTCTACTTTAGAGTGTTGAATTACTTTATGAGTTTCAAAATATTCCAGCATTAATGTTCCCCACATAATACGCCCGACGCTATCATTCGCATTTCATACATACTTTATGCAAAATAAAAATGATCTGTCACAATTGCCTAAAACAGTAACGAAATAAAAATGTATTCCTCTCTTGAACAGTTTTAATGAATTGAAAATAATGTATACTTAATTCATTGTGATTTCATAAAATTCACAGTCTACTTACGACATTTAGATTGTACCGTGCATTACACGAAACAATAATAAACAACTACGTAACACAGTCGAACAAGAATTCAATGCACATTTCATTGTCTCCTTCATCTGACAAAACGTTTATCTGCGCGTAAAATGAAAATTTGCTGATGCGATTCAAACGTGTAGTGGTCAAATATAAATTCACCTCTCTTCCGAAGAAGTTTAATTCGTTAAAAATCAAATTCTATCTCGAGATTTTCTCTGTTCGAGATTTTACGGGACAATAAACGCATGAAATCCGCGTTATAGCAGTAACTGCTTGAAAACCAATATTCATTCAAAACATTTTCACGCGGATCGACCCCGACAAACGACGACACACGCTGGGCTCTCTCACTTAGCGGATTCAAATTAATCCTGTATCACGGTTTCCCTCTCGTTTCTATTTTTCATTCCCCGTTTTGACAGACTGTCACGGATAAATTATCGCCGACGATTAATGGCCACATCAAATCGGACGGATCCGATTTCGCACGCTTTATGCAGATGATACATCATCAGCGCGACGCGACGCGGCCTATGAAAACGGGAGGCGGAGTCTCCCTTCGGTAGCAGTCGCATCAACCTAACAACTAAATTCTCAGGCTCATTAAATCCTCGTCCGACAATTACGCACGAATTTCAAACGGTCGTATTAATTCGAATTCATTGGGGGCTTCTTTCGTTCGCGTAAATTGTCGCGTTGCCGCGCCATTTTTCGCGAGTGCCTTAATTGTGCTTTCAAATCTTAATGAGCGTCTGTGAATTCGTATTTAAACGCTCCTTGCGTTCTCCTAGACATAAGTACCATTATTGTCTTGTAGAAATGCTGTACATTATAAATACACTGATTAATTTAACAAGCTGAATTACAAAATTACTGTATTTTGTTGCTCGTGTAACAAATGACAGATTGGAATTAATTAACGCTTTATTTAGCAGGAGTCTATTAGATGAGCTTTTTAATGACGTAATTATGTCCAAGAGAAAATCAGTAATTATTTTTTAAATAATTATTTCAAGAGTACTTGTTGCGTTATATTAATCCATAGAACTTGTTGGATCACGGTTGAAATTATTGTCACTTTTTAATAACTTTTTAAGATACTCTCCCACAGGAGAGAATTAATTATACTTACTTGTTACTACGTATCATTTTAAAGCTAATATAAATTTGTAACAAACGAACTGCTTTTTATTAAATTCCTATTTAATAAAAATTTACTACAACCGAAATATTAAAAGCAGAAATATTTCTATAAATGTGTAAAGATATTATATTTGGAAGCTCTTGAATTTTAAATATAATAATTATAGTTTACCACACAATAAATACCCACCAATGCTTTTTAACATAAATATAAACCACTTATAATTCAAACGATATTACTGTATTTCAATCTCTTTTGCTTATTATTTTAAAATCATCGATATCAGATATGTAAAAACGTTGAACATTATTTGCACAAATGATATCAAAGTTGCCTAAAAAAAAATATATATATATATAACGAAATTCCGATATCAATGAACTATTTTCTAATGGCCACAAGTGAACGTCTATTTTTATTCAACGAATGCATCCTTCACGATGAACTGCTATGAATAGGATAATCGATAGTTAACGAAAATAAACGCCTGTTCTCTCATCTACATATATTCGGGCGTAGAAATATGCAGGAGACCAATTTTTCAGCGAAGATGATCCCCATAAATAATCCAAGCCGCGCAGGGATCGCGGACCGGCGTCAAATGGGATATTTATCCCGTGGCTCAGCCATGAAATACTAATGACATTAATGACGGTCGATCGACCGTCTCCCATAGGGGAGGAAATATGGATTATAGCGAATATATAACCGTGAAATGCCTGTACCCGTAGCCGATCCGGAAAACCTATTCACTACGCAAGGAATATAAAACTGGATCCGAGCGGAACGGTGAAGACCTGGCTGCAGCTTGCCTACCAGCTAATTATGTATTCCATTGTTCCATATCAACCATGATTGGCAAAAACTAGAATTTGCATTCCAAACTTTTTAAATTTCTAAGCGAGAACGTTTTTAATAGATATTCTCTTTATCTTGTCCGAGTTCATTTTAATAGATTATTTATATTTTAGCTTTTTTGTCAAGTGTCCAGTAATTAACAGATTATTTAGCTTACAGCTCAGTTTTTCAGATGGCCATTGTATCTTCGTTTTGTTCGAGCATCTACCATTTAATAGATTATTTAAATTCGAACGTATTTTTATATTTTCATGTAGAATTTTCTTAGACATTGATAAATTTATATAGCGCAAACGTTTCGTATTAAAAGGTGTTAACTTTTTGAATCCTTTATTTCTACTATTTAAGATATTACAACAAAAAGATGACCGGTCACCGGATCGTGTCGACCCACAGGAATTTACATAAATCGTCGACTAATCAGTCAAGTTTCGTCAATTTGATTGAAAAAATAGTTGCTCTAGGAACGAGAGAAAGGCTAACAAAAGTTTACATGAATTGTACAGTCGCGAAACTCCGAGAGTTAATCACTCTACGTAAACAGAATTTGACATGAGATATTGTATCGATGTTGATTTCATAAAGTAACAATTTTTAATCTAGCAATTACTGTAATCAGCAATCTTGTAATGTCCCTCGAGGGAGGACATAATTTTTGACCATTGTGTCAATTCGATATCAACGGACAGATTAAACAGCAGAAGCGAAGGACGGTTAATCAAGAAAACGGAGGAGAAATAATGATCGTAGAAAATGGCCCTTTCGATCAAAAGAACGATAATACCAGTCACCGTTCAGTCAACGTGTCAAGAAGTTTACGCGTACGAGAATTCTACAGCGGCAACACCCGCGATTGATGGATCGTCATAATGGAAACCAGTTTTCATCGACGTTAAGGGACGACAAGAAAAGAACCGGCAGCAAATCCTCGATCTTTCTCTTAATGACGTGGGGGTCCGCGCAAAGCCACTTCCTGTTCGACGACTTCGTCGCGTTTATCCGCTTCTCTTCCGTTTCGCTCGGTGTCGTAGAATATGCACCCCGCGGAGCTTTATACCTTATACTTTGAGCCGTCGCGTTGTTTTTTTTCGAGCTCGCTGCAAAACGGTTTTCGGTGGCTTGTACTTATCGGAACTACGTATCTGCACCGACGATTCCGTGTATTCCGCGGTAATACACTGGTCACGAGTGAATCGTCGATTCCCTTCCGCAAAGAAACCCCATAAAGGAGCTGCAGCGTCGACCGCGGGAGACAAAAGCGGATGCAGTTATAGGTTCGAGCTCGAACTGTGGCCTCTTGTTGTAGCTGATATTTTTGGTATTTTGCAGAAAACGTTGTAGTTGAAAAGTTTTATAGACATAAAATATGTATAGAATTTGTGGATATCGGTAGTACAAATTTATTTACAATGTATTTTGTTTTTACATAGCGAGATTAGAATTAATATCAATGCCATCAAATATTCATGAACATCCATTTCTAATCTAATTTTATTAGCTCTAGAACATATAAATGAGTATCTAGATGCAGCGAAATATTGAAGCAATTAAAGAAACAGGTTAGTTTCATACAGTTTAGTTAAGGAAAATTCATTTAGCACGAAGTTATGTTCACTGATTTACTTCGAGATCAGGTTTCAGAGCAACGCCATTCAAATTTTATGAATCTAGTCTATTCCTAGCTTAATTTTATTAACTTTTAACACGAACGAGTGTCTAGAAGAAAAGTTTCGTTATTTTTTGAACGAATACGAAGGAGATATTTTTATAAAGTTTAATTACATAATAATTAAATTAATAATAAAGTTTAATTACATAATAATAATTACATGTAACATTTATTCACGCCATATTACGTGTTTCAATTCACTTCAAGATCAGGTTCAAACGCCATTGAGATTTTACGAAGCCAACTCTCTAACAGCATAATTTGATTAGTTCTTAAACAGGAAACTTCTGAAGGAAAATTTTTATATACATTAACATTTCATAAAATGACAGAAGAACATAAAATCGAGGCTTTGCTCACTGAAGCAGTTAAAGAAACAGTTAATGTAACACACGTTTTTCGCCAACAGTGCAATTCGTTTTCTCAAGTGGAAAAAGTGTCAACTGTTCTAATTATTATTACAAGTGGGTAACATGTTTTTCTTACAAGCATCTATTCAAACGTCCTTTCTCCTGATGTCTGTCATTCTTTTAATGATACGTCTCCTACGAAAACGTGTTGCTATCATTACTTAATGCTGTGCATCTGTGCGTAAAATTTGTAAACTGACTCAAAGTGTCACGAACCATATGAAATACATAAAACGTATCCATAAAATTCTTCGAGATTTTTTTTGAACTATATGAACATATTTTACGGTCATTGTAGAATTTTATTGAGTTGTTCAGAAGGTAATTTAGTTACTAAACAAAATTTCGTTTCGTGAAGGTGTAAAAAGTGCAGCTGATTCAGTATTTTGTCAATACAAATGCAGTAATAATATTTACTCTAAACATTAAAAAATCGTCTTTCATTTTCTCATAAAAAAATGAAATTACTTGCCAAATAACCTAATGCATCAACAAAATCATTTCACTGACCGAATAAATTTTTAATTCTTGTTCCGTTCAATGCCGACGATCCAAAAAATTAATAATAATCCTCTTTAGCCTGTGTAATTTTCTACATTTCTAACAGATGGAGCTTTTAAAAAATTAATAAATTCTTTCACATTTAATTCACTCTTTGTCCACTTATTTTTAATTTATTCAGAGTTTGCTTTAGCAAATATTTCTTACGAAATATGATAAAAATGCCGTCAAAGAGAGCAATTTTAAATAATTATATTTACAAAATTAATTAGACGTCCTTTGAAACCTGTTAAAGTTCTTAACAGGAATGTGCGTTCGTGTAAACTTCGCCGTCCGTTTTCAATAGCTTGGCGGACGCGCGAAGGATTAATCCAGGAGCCGTGTATTAATGTTAAGGGACAGTAGACGATGTCAATGGGTCAACCAAATGAATCCTGGAAATCAATGAATAGCGGAAGGCTAATCGGTCGGATCTCGGAAAGGTCACAGTGCGTAGCTTCGTGCGGGGTGGTTTTTCTTCGGACGGACACGAATTTCCTCGAGAGCCCAGTTTACGTGTTACTGCCACGTTAGGCAGCGTGCTTAGGTGGTATTGACGATACGGTAGGTCAGTCACGTTATGCAAAGAGCGTGGGATCGACGGTAAGCGCCGCGTTAGGACACCTTTGCGCAGCTACGCCGTGCCGCTCTGTTGCGGAACCTGTCAGCTGGTATCATAAGTGCTGCTAATATCCTTTTATTTGCAAACGATACGTAAACGCATTAAGATATTGTTGCTCCCTGGAAGACGTCCGAGGGGAACGCCCTCGTCAATTTGCACTCTTTAACACCTTGACTGCCACGTCAACAACCACAAAAAAGACGTACACTTAAAGTCTTTTATTTAATTGAATCAAAATTGGCAAGTTAAGTCGTATTACATCAATTACTTTTTCAGCATTCTTATGTTTTACGGATCTTAATCAAATTAGGATGATATAATAGATTGACGTAAAAAATAAATTTTTAAAACGTTTATAAAGGCGGAAAAGTTTCTAGGAACAATCGTTTCGTGCCTTCGTGCTTGCAATTTTGGTACAGTTTGTAAATCGCAAAATATATTTGCACTTTGCAAATACGATTTTTTATTTACCTTATTCATTCAATCTGCATACGTTGTTTATAATAAATAGAATGTTGTACAATTTTAGAAGCAATATAAATGAAGATTCACATATTTATTTTCATAGAAATTTAACGAAGAGTATAACGAGTTGACGAATGAATCAAATGTTGCCAACATTATGCCGCTGATTTTAAAGTTAATAGTGATTTAGTTTTCACGATCGATAAGATATGAGTAAATTACGGATTTTATGTATTTATAGCAAAAATATGAAATTGTGAAAACATAAAATTAATTGAATAATATTGTTACACATAAAATTATGAAAAGAAACACAATTTATTTTTACTTAATTTCTGTTTCGTATAATCGTCTTGGAAAATCCTTATTTTGCATAAATATCCGCATTCTACGCGCGAGTATCCTAAAAATTGGTATCTGAAAAATATAGAAACTATGCAACGACTGATTCATTTTCAGCTTCGATAATACCAACAATTCCAACGAGCTTTGTGCAGAGTGAAGGAACAGGATGATCGAATTAATTCGAGTTCCTCTGAGCGACGTTCCAAATGCATCTTCCAATCGCATAATGATCTATGTAACAGGAACATAGGAGCAACCGGTGATTAAGTTGTAACTGTGCACACGTGTTGCCGAGGACTCAATGATTGAATCGCGGAAGATGATTAACAAAGAATGATTACCGCAGCGGTCTCATTCCCTTCCGGATTGCCAATAAATATTAATCAGCCGATTAAAATTCAAATACACGACATTGATCGTAGTCGTGTTTCTTCACTTAATCGCAATTACTAACGATTCACTTTTGTAATCGCTTCTTACGCGGAAGTGATTCTCGATATTAAGTAAAAGTGACAAGTAGAGCAAGAAGCAAGTTGAAAATTGCTGTAATCTATTTTGCTTCTTTTGATTTGATAATGAGTTTTTGTAAATGAAATTGATTTTTGGGTGAGCGTAATTATATCACTATATAAGTTTTTATTATTATCTAAGTTTGTATCTTTTTCTAAGCTTAGTCGCTTTCTACGTTCTTCTCATTTTCTAAGCGTCGTTTTATTCGAACGAAGTTATTCGAATAAATTTGATTCTATAGGAAATTAGTATCGTAATCTGTAGTGATACGAACTAATTTTTGCTGCATGTAATTTCTCGGTTGGTACTTGGAACAGTTATTTTTACGTTTGTACGTTTATGAACTTCTACAGTATGCTGCACATTTATTCCTTTCACTATGAGGTCAGGTCGTTAGTATGCTATCATTATATGGAATATAGAGGGCACTTGAGACCCAGCAAATGTCTAATATCGTTAAGGCAGGATAAAGCAGGTAATCGCGAATTCTAAATATACGAAACTGACACAAAATTCATCACGTGTCTAATAAGAAGACAAATTGAAAGACCAAATGAGAGACGATAATGGTTGCTATTATTTAATAATTAACCCTTTGCACTCGAAGCCATTTTGTATGATTTAAGTGCATTTTATATACATATATATATACACACACACACCCACACACACACACACATATATATATATACCGTTATCAAACAAATTTGATAACGTTAAAATTATTTTGAAATGTTATGTTACAATTTTAAGTGGTGAGTCGGAGTTACCAGTCGAGTACAAAGGGTTAATCGTAACAACTAGACTGCAAAAATGAGAAGTGTTTTTAAATCGAATATAACGTATAATTTTCAAGTCAAATGAAACATGTGTTATCAATAGACTATGGAACTTTATGTACCTAAATGTTAGATTTAACAAAATATATTTTACAATCTCATACGTAACGATATTCGAACATTGTTTCTATAATACCTTGATAACGCTATTGAACGTACAATCATTCTAGACATCGATTTCTTATGCAAAATAAAAATTGCCTAAAACCTATCGAAAAAGTACAAGCACAAATTGTTTGGAAAACTGAGTTTTTTCTTATATTTCTCTTAATTAATGAATGTAATTCAAAAATTTGTCATCTGCTTGTTATCAACAATGCACATTTCTTAAACGTAAACACGAATGACATAATATATTCGCACTTCCTTGATCAGCAAAATTCCATGAAAATAATATTCAAATGTTTTGTTTCACGTACAATAAAGAAACTATTTATTTTTCAGGATCATATTGTAAAATATATATATTTTAAATACTTATTATATATTCGTAAAATCAATGAAGTATTTCAACTAGTATCTCCTTTAATACAGAAATAAATTACTATTTCAAACACTATTATATACAAATACTATTTAACAAAGACAAGATAAGAGATACACAGATAAGAGAAATAGTATTTTACAAAAATTTGTATTTCTTAGTTGAAACATTTTGACCCAAGTTCGCTCGTAGCTCGTGCACCATAGAAACATCGACTGAAACGGAATGAAAGGTCAACACAGTGCATTAGACGCGGTACCAAAATTATGCAAACGAAAAAAGGTAGAATGGAGTTAAGCGAACCGAAGCGTGCCGATAGAAAGAAGGATCTTGGTCGCGCTGACACGCTCGGAACCCGTAACCACTTGCGGGACCTACATCGTGAGATAAAGCCTGTTTACCTGGAAGGGAATAATTATTCGTGGGGAACCAGTTCCGCGAGAGCACGGCCGCTTGTGCATCGTCTGCCGAGAAGTCACCGTAAAATATCGCCGGATCGTGTTCCTCGGGGACGAGGAGCACGGTTTCGATTCTGGGTACAAGGCCGGGTTTCGATTCAATTAGACGCGCTGCGGCTTGAATACGCTCCGACGCTTCCTTGTTCGGACACTCGTTTTTTCGCGGTACTGTTCCACTACGTGGACGAATGTCATGTTTACAATAATTAACTGGCCAGCATTTTTTGGAATTACCGACTCGTTCTACGCTGTCTTTCTTGCTAATAACGAGGCCGCATGTCACGTAGACAAATCGCAAAATAGTGCAAATGATTACGATATTAAGCGTGGAACAATAGTTTACGTAAATATCGTGCATTATAAAATTGCGATAGACTTCGAAGAAACTTTCTGCAATTTTAAACACCTTCGCAGCTTTTGTAATGTGTTTGTAACAGTAGAACCATCGAACCGTTCTGGTTTCTGGGTTTTCTTTTGCAATTCGTAAGCATGTCTTTTGGTTTAAAAAAATGTTTTCGTGAGAAATGTTTTAAATAAAAATTCATTAATTAAACATTCATTTAAATAATTCCACAAATAATTTACTTCGTATTTCTTATTTGCAAATAAAATTTGCTTTCTAGGGAAAGCAAATATTAAATAATTATTACTCCTCTTTTGTCTGTTGTAAATTATAGCATATTTTGTAAATTAGTGTATATATTTTATCCGAATTTAGGTACAAAGAAAATAATAAATAATTTTGTTTTTTTTCTTCGTGAACAGATTTATATCGCTTGAAGCGATTGAAATTTTCTGCATAAATAGGAAATAAATTTTATTAGTTTAAATAATTTATTTAGATCCATGTAAATAATAAGTAATTATTTTTGTTTTTTATTTAAGCTTCTAAATAACAAATAATTTCTTATTTAAATAATTATTTAAATGAACATTTACTTAAACGATGCCCAACTCTGATTTACGCAAATGGAATTTCGTCATACATATTTCCTAATAATAGCTACTACAAAGAAATTTAAAATTAATAAATTCATGTCACGAGTTACCAAGATAAAGTAAAATATTTATCAATGCATCGTTGTATTCAGGCAAATTGATTGTGCAATTTTGAATTCTATACGGTAACCTGATCGCCATCGGTCGACGTAAGCGAACCCTTAATCCGAACCATCAATCAAATTTCTAGCATTAGTTACAGTCTTGCTGCTGCCACAGTGATTTGCATACCGAAAAGAACGAAAACGAGATTGCCATTTTTCCTGGCATCGTGTCAGCCGGTCTACCTTGGACACATCTCTTTCCCAGCATCACGCTTCGTTCTACCGACTTTTTTTTCTCGAAAAACAGCGAAAAATGTAATTTCTACAGCGCGATTATCCGGTAATAAGGGTAATAAAGTCGATCGTAATTCAATGAATGACGGATCCGCAGCGAATGACTTGTACGATGGTAATTGCGACCGATTAAAAACGATGTTGTTAATTGCTTTCGAGACGGTCGTAGAGGTTTTATTCATTTTCGTTAATTGGACCGGCGAAACGACGATCTCTGCCACAAAAAGGGTAATCGTTTGAAATTGCTGTTTGCGCGAAAACCGACGACTTACCCGAGAATTACGGCGCAAACGGACTCGAATAAAGTATTAAATTGTGGTTCCTTTTCTGGGATAAGGTTGAGCCATTTTGTCGAACATTTAATTATCGCACATTTGCGCACGAGTCCTTAGAAAGTTCTTGCATCGAAATAATTGCATCTGGAAAAATTATTATTCGTAAAAATTGATGCGGGAAAAAATCGCGTATATAGTTTTATAGAATGTAATTATTCAGCGAAAGTAGACTGCTGGATTATTCGCGGCAGGAATGCAGCAAATGATCGAAACTTTTACGCGATTTAGATGATATCATTGATTAACAAATGCTGTACTTATTCTTAATAGACGTAATCCTGTTTTGAGATTTCTATAATCGTTTTCTCTGAATTATGCGCGTGCCTCAAGTATGTAGCTTTCGATTGAAGCATCGAATAAAATGATTCAGCGAAGAGATATCGAAACTAACAACCATCCATCGAAGCAACGTAATAATTATTACTTGCGAAGCAAAAGAATAATTACGATAGGTCGACGAGCATTATAAATAACTTCCTGCTACTACGCTTATACGAGTAGATTCAACGATCTAAGCGCGACGCGTCAGTGTTGTTCGTATGATACACATAAAACACGTCCACGATCACATCTACGCGTTTTACGATCATGGAGACTAAACATTAGCATGTGGACGGCGAGGATTGCTGGGACAACATTCCGACTGAATACCAAAGAAGGTAGCACCGAATTAATAAATCTCTGCAGGCAATGTTGTACCAACTTGCGCTTCAAATTAGAGCAACGATTTTACATCGTGTAATTATAGGAGCTACATTGCCCCCGCAACGTTGGTTTTAAAATAAAACGAGACTTTGGTAATCCACAAATCTGTTCGTGAGTACATGATGAAACGTTCAAATTAAAGAAGTAATTAGATATAATATGATGGAGTTGAAGGTGCAGTGTTGCCGAGGATGTGAAACTGTTTTAGCGACATCAATGCGTGGCAAGCGATGATTGTAGATTAATGTTTTAATCTAATTGGTAATTTTTAAGAAAGATGTATAAAATAGACAATGCTTACTGAATGAAAAAAATATTTAAAAGATTTAGATCCAAAAATTGAACTGATAAGTTCTAAATTTTTCTCCGACTTAATTTAAGCAAACGCAGTTTATACGATCGATAGTCTTCGAAATATGCTAATGGTTAGACTATGGATCTTAAAATAAGTTAAAAACAAAGTAATATGTTAGATTTAATTGTAAGAAACATTGGATGAAAATATCAATCCTTTTTCAATAACTGTAATAAGTTATTAGATCATTAAGCATGAAATGCATACTTCATTCCTATAATTTATCCATAGATTTTAATCTGTGTACATTTTACTGTTTTGTATTTTACCTGTTCATGCGTCATAAATGCACGAAACTGCGGTCTACTGATAATAAAGAAAATTGATATTAACAAGACTTCCACGTATCGCAAAAAAAACGAGTTTCTCGAATAAATAGTAAGTGTAAAGTTGAAATGAAAATCGCGTGTCATAAGAGAGATGGGGCAAAAAATTCTGACCGTCTTGATTGAGAATCGATGAAGTTTTTTGCACTATGCTGCCCAGAAATACGGTGCTCATTATCGATTTGTTTCGCCGTTTCGATTCGAGCTTAATGGATCGAACGGGAATCTCGCGGGTCTCGAAATGTGCAATCGCGTTCCTCGAGGGCACTCGTTTCTTTTGCTTCGTTCACGGATACCGGCCCTAAGATAAGTGTACTCACAAAAGGGCTCGGCGTGAAAGGGTGGAGGGAGACGAGAGAGTCCTCGAATCGAGCCGAGCAATCGGAAATACTATGCGGCACCAAGGACGCGTAGCTCGAGTGGGCGAATGGCCAGCCTTATGCCATGTCCCGATCGCGCTTTGTGCTGCTTACCATGAAAACTACCCCTAATCGCCTCGATCTTGACACGTTTGTGCATCGGTGAAAATAGCGACAGGCTGGATTGTAATCGCCCGCAAATGGCACGGAAATGGAACTGAAGGATGCAGGAGGAAAACCCAATGGACTCGAAAACAATAAAAGAAACGGAGCTATTTCTGTTATTGTTCCCGCACAATCAGCCGTTTCACCGCTAATTACGGCGAACGGTGAATACCTCGAGTGCTGGTATTGTCGACGCTGATCGACGATACTTGGAATTGTAAATAACTGTTCTGTGCTCTTTACGAACACGACGTACAACATCGCTCGTAATCGGTGGCGAAAAAATATCTGCTTCATGAATTCGGGCATTCGTCACCAGAACTGGGTCAAATAGTACCTTAACCCCTTAATGCACAATTTAAAAAAAAAAACCGACCAAAAAAAATCAATTTTTTTTATCTAAGAAAATACATATTTGGACCTTAATTTCAATAAATATGTAAAAAAAATGCAAAAATTACTAAAAATTCAATAAAAATAGTGGATAAATAATTATAGTGAATATTGAATCGCATTGCAGATCGTACTGTTTTTCAATTACCAGTTACTATTTTGAAGGGGAAGGAGGAGACGAAAAAAAAACTGAAAAATATTTAATTTTACCTAAATTTGTAATAATATAATAATAATATTTATTAGCTGAATAATATATAATAAACTAAAACTATTCAAAATTTTCTTTTGTATGGTAAATTTCAAAACAAGGTGCAGCACATAGCCCAACATTCCTTATTTCAACATTAGAAAACATACCTTTTATACACTAAAAATCCAATTTACTCTCTATAAAAATACACCATAAAACAAAAACGTTTTTATATGTTGACACTAATAATATTTGTAAAAAATAAAAAACAATTGTCTTTGAAGAAATTCACTTTGATAACGTCTACTTTACCTTCCATCCTAAAAGTGCATATTTTATTCCTGAATAAGCAAAAAATAGAAAGAGATCGGAGATAACTGGAGAGTAATAAATAAATTAGTCATAACAAAACTCACAAAAGTGCCAACGCTAATTAGATACGCAATAATGGATATAGATAGATAGAAACAATTACCAGGTCAGAGATGCTTATAAGTGTCACCCTAAAAGGCCATACTTTATAATCCCAAATAAACAAACTTTACAGCTTACAATACAGAATTACACGATGAATATCAATAAATTGAATGTTTTCCTTGGTTTTTATTAAGTTATTTTTACTGCCCGGATATATTCGAATCTGAACATTTTAGCGACATAAGTTGCGACGCCGACCGTATATATACGGGTCTGTACATTTTGGCCGGTTTTGCACGCCCGTGTTAATACGTTTCTGCACGTTAAGGGGTTAAAAAGCAAATAGTAAATAGATATTTTATTGTGGGTCGTGCCTGTATTTTTGAAAATAAAATATTTTATTTGCGCGAAATATCGTACTTTTAAAAATAAAATATTCTATTCGTTGTAAAAATATTTTAAAATAATGTTTCAAATCGCATCTCATTTAAAAACACTGAAAATATTTGTGTCACAGTTCGGAATATTTAATTTATTTAATTTATTATCATAATATAATAAAATATTTTTATTTTGCTAAATCACAGTGTAAGAAATAATTATTTCGGTAATCGAAAACGAAAGAAGTACTTTTCCTCTGCATTATCATATACAACGTACGCACAAGCTTTGCCAGAACCCTATTTTACCATGTTAAAATAAGAAGTTTTACGAAGGATCTACGTGCTGCAAAGTTAATACAAATGAAATTGATCGGACTCCTATTTTCCAGGCTACAATAAAGTAAAATGACGAAGTTCCACGAAGAGTCTACAGGTCCCAAAATGAATGAAACTGATATTCTCTAGAGCAGTTCTTTAATCGTTTAGTGACCCTTTTAGGTCCGTACCACTCCGCTCAATTATCGACTGGAAATGTTCAACGACTGGCTTATTGAAACGATTAATAACAGCCTCCTATCGCGGACGGTCATTGATTACCCCCGCATCGGCGGACCCGGTGCGTTAATAAATAACGATTAACTAGAGTGTCGGGTTCGAACGATTCGCGATCGAAATCTTGACCGAAATTGGGTCACCGGCTGCGGTCGCTGCTGTTTTATCTTCTCGTAAGAGTTCCGAGGATCGAGGGCGGTGTGAGGCCACCTTTAATCGCGAACAACCGGCTGGTACAAGCATGTTCGTTGTTCCATCGGACCGCGTCGGTGGAGTTTAACGATCGTTCACAGTTCCGCGATAAATCGTGGTCGTCAGCGACCGCGAGGGTTCTCAACGAGCCGAGAGGTTCGTTTTTGCGAGGATCCACGAAAACCAGGGGTGAAACCACTAGGTAGCGTGGACCGACAGCGGCTGGACCGTGTTTCACCCGATAAATGGTTATTGCAAGCGTGGTACTTCAGGATGTTCAAGATAAATGCTCGCAGAGCTTAAAACGGTTTCGAAAACGACTAGTAATCGGAATTGCTTGTCGAAAAGAATTAAACATGATCTCCAAAATGCAAGAAGGTTGGAAGACTATACAATAAATCTTACAATTTGCTTTTCAATTTTTATTTCGTAAATATTTGATTGTGCAGAATTTTTGAGACTACACTGGATCGATAGACAAAGTGCTAAAACGATTATTGAAATTATAATCTCTAGTAGCTTCTTACGTCATCATTATCTTATTGCTCCAAAAAATATTATACACTTATCAAAACAATTTTCGCGAAACTTTTTTTGGACATTGTCTAGCAAATTAATTCCTTTAACACCTATAAACAAATTCAAGTCGTTCGGTCCAATTTTAGGAAGGTTGTTTCGTTTTGAAAGTGTACGAACACATTTTGGATTCACTGTACATATATGAAATCAAAATCTTAGAAACGATTGAAGTAGAAGATTATAAAGAGTTTCATAGAGAGAAGAATAAAATTCTATGATCGTACGGACAAAAGTTGAACAACTTAATAGTAAAAATTGTAACAAGAATATTAATTTTCATTCGAACTGTGATAAGTTCCAGTTAATATCTCCAAGCAGTCATTTGCATCACAAAAGAATGAATTGTTCAGAAGAGAATTTTCAAGTATCGCGCTTTGTACTTCCGACAAGATATACATATCTACGATTATGCACGCCGCGTGCATTCATTTAAACGCAAAGAAATAAATATCTTTCTCTTCAATTACACTGACATCCGTTTGCATAACAATCGCGACGCGTGAGTTCGTGACTCCCCGCAACACGTTTCATTTCCTATGGAACAATGAACATCCGTCTAGCATTCCTCGAATGCAACGTCTGCGTCCAACCAATTGCAAAATGTTAATTCGCATTCGTATCGAGCGTCGCTGACACCCACGAGCGATTAATAAACGCTCATCGAATCTAATTAAGCGGTTTCAAAACAAACATTGTGATCGCAAGAGTAAACCGTATCTCATTCCAATCTTCCGCTTCATAAGTGTTCCTGCACAAAAGTGTTCGTACATCTTCTAAAACGTAATAACTTTTTTAAGATTGGACTAAATGACTTGAATTTCTTTTTTTTTGAGTGATAAAGAGGCTAGTCTACTATACGATAACTAAAATGCCTTTTTTAAATTTCGCTATTACTGGATGACGAAGAAAGATAAGAAACTCAAGTTTATTAACTTTTTTATCTAAGCCTATAACAAAAATTTAGAAAACGCCTCCGTAGGTCTCGGTAACTTATGTATTTGCGTACTGAAAATTTGATCGAAATCGATTAATTCAGAGACGAGTTACAGGTTTTGAAAGATTTAAAAAACTGCAGATTTCTTCCAGATTTGGTCAAAATCGTGATAAAACGGCGATTTTTGCCATCTTTATTTTCTTATAACTCATAATAACGTCAACCGATTGTTGCTTGTACTCGAGCAACAGCAATCTCACCTATAGGTAACCTAACCAATTATTTCGATTAATATAACACAATAACTTCTTTCGACATCATTATTTCAATGACATTTATCGAGGTTTTTACATATAGCTTTACATATATAGCATTAAAAAGGTTAACTCTCTGCACTCGAAGCCATTTTTTTTAACTCGAAATCTAAAATAGTTTTTCTGACCTATAGTACTTCGATTTGATATAACTTACTGGATTTTATACATATGACATTGAATTTTGTGACTCAAGCAACAATTACACTTCGCACAGTCTTTTAAACATAAACGAATTCAGTGATGTTAAAAAGTATTTTCAAACGTGATATAACAATTTTATATGGCGTCACGGAGTTTCTACTTCGTCTAAAGGATTAATTATAGTGTTAACTAGAAATTCTGGGTACGTTCACTAAAATTTAAATAAATATATATTTCTATATAAATATATAAATAATACGTACTTACAAAAATTTAAATTTTGATTCTCCAGCTCTACTTATAGTCTGCTCAATAATTTCTCCTCAAACAGATATAAAAGTATCTAAAAGAACCGTAATATTATATATAATGATTCAGTTAGATTTAGCCACGACTGCTACGACGTCGAATGCGCGCAGCTCTAAAGGGTTAATTCGAGATAACACGGTTAAGAATCCGATAATCCCCATAACACGAAAACTAGTCGTCAAAGGCATCCGGTAAAGTGCCAGAGCATAATCCAGCTAGATTACCGAAGCGAAACCAATAAATTACTGATCTTCCATTGAACCATCTTACGAGATAAATTTTATTCAAATTTTCGAATAACGCTACTTCCAAACGATACATTATCTTTTATCTCGCAGGATAATTCTCCATCTAAACCCTGTATCTGCGTATTAAAAGCCAGACGGTCGTTATCTGCCTTTATTTTCGTCCATTAAATTCCAATTCCGTCGGTACTGTTCTCCTCGCGGGATTCAACCGATGCACGCAATTTCGAGTTGCATCGTGAAAAAGTGGCGATGCACTTCGACACGCAGACAACGATTACGTCGGGTAGAATCGTTTGAAAATAAGAAAAGAGAGAGAGAGAGAGAGAGAGAGAGAGAGAGAGAGAGAAACGGTGGTTTACAAACATTCGCGAGTCCGAAATGGCGCTCGACATCTGCATGTGCACGTGCAGCTGCACCTTGGTCGCGTTTCAAGAAAGGCACCTAGCATCTGCTTGGTCGTACGTAGGGTCGCGTGCCCGGCTCTGCTCCAATTACCCTTAATTATTATCGCGATAATCATTATTACCGGAGCGGAATGTCGATCGGGAAACCCGATAATGCCTGGAGGACGAGTTCCACGACGATTCGCGCTCCTCTCTCGGTCCCTCCACATTTTTCCTTCTCTCTCTCTCTCTCTCACTCTCTCTCTGTTCAGGTCAGTCTTCCTCGTTTTCGCTGAAGAACACCGTGAGGAGATCGAAAGAACGAGATAACGCGCGCGTGCAATGAAGATCCACGTGGCTGGAAAAATGACCGTAAACGAGTTAAGAGGCGACTTCCTCCAGTTTCGAGCCACTACACTTTAAATTAACCCGAGCACGACGAACGTTGGGTCGATTTGACCCACCCAATGGTCACTTGGCACGTAGAAGCTAAGATCTGTATACACATGAAGAATGTTCATGTGTATTTGTTTGATTTAGATTACATTTGTGTCACAGAAAACAAGGTTATAGTAAAGTGTGACTTCGTTTAACAAATCGCAAGCGATTCTACAAATTTTTGATGGACTTAATTACTAGATTGCTTACAAAACACAGAACAGAGAAAATCTGAGATGAATTTAGATGTGACAGATTACTTCCTAGTTATTGAAATTGTTGAGGGAGAAAATGTATATTATTTAGCTCTCGTTTTATACAAATAGTGCGGATAATTTGTATTTCGAATGTATGCCAATTTTTCTTTTAATAAACCTTTTCTTCTATTAACAAACCTTCTCAATCAATTAATCCAATTCTTTTATTTTAGTAAACACGAATATTTATTTTCAGCGATGTTATCTTGTAATTATGTCCATGTCAAACTGTATTATCATTGTTTAAGCTGAAAATTTGCGGAATTACTTTAGGCAGTAAATGAATAATCTTGAGAAGCTTCTTATTCGACAATAATGCTTCTCCGTAAACAGATTTATCCGCGAACGTCGTCAATAACACTTCGAATATGAAAGTATAAATCTGCATAAAAATCCGCAATGTAATTATTACACACCAGAAATCAAGATTACGAAAAATAATAGCTACATAATGATCGACTAAAATTCAATCAGATATCAAAACAAATTTTTTTATCTCGATAACACATGCGTCCAAGCAACGAACAGGGATCGGGCACATCTAAATTCCTACGAAACAAAATTGAAAACATAACAGCACATAATCGCGAAAGTTTCAGTAAAGATTACGTTCTATTCCCGCACCGTCCAGACCAGTTTTCGAAATTGCTATAACGAAGACAATCTTACGGTAGCCCGCGTACGGCGCGATAAAGCGGAATGAGCAATCAGCTAATGAACACGGAAATTATGAAAATTCATAGAAACACTGCGATGAAACGCATAACGACGGGTTATGAATAAATCATAATCTGTTAAATCTGTCCCTGGAAAGAAGCGGCTGCCCCGATAGTGGTAATACCGGTTTCGCATAATAATTCTGCAGGCTTGTTCGCTTGATAAGCGTGCGACGTCTCTGGAAGATTATTATTCCCGATGCTTATTTATTTCTGTTTCGCAGCTTACCGTTCGCCGTTCCTCGAGCGTTGTCCGTTTCGGAACGGGAATATGCTTCATTGATTGTGCGTACGACAAATCGGCTGCGCGTGCATCGGTGCATCAGTGCACTGGTGCACCGGAGCGCATCCCGTCGACACGTGTTTGTTCGCGTTTCAATCGGCGAAACAAGTTTGCGCATCAGACGCCGCGGATCGAAACGGTCATTCCACTTTATGCGAAAACCATTCTGCCATAAATATGTGCTCCAATTTTCTATCGATCTTTGCTTGACATTGAATAATCATAACGGAGATTGAGTAAATTTAATTTCGGAAAGCGAATTTTATTTTGGAAAGCAAAGTTCATTTTGAAGAGTACATTTACATTTGGAAAACATATTTAATTCTGGAAAGTAAATTTAATTTTCGAAAGAAAGTACAATCATCAACTTTTGCAATTGTTCGTGCTTTAATTGCAAAAACTAGATAAATATTTGCTGCGAAAACTCTTCTGAATATAATAATACGATCTTCTATAAAACATCTGACCTTTCAAATGAGGATAGCGAATTAATATGTCATTGTTATTGTCCGCCATCGCCGTTCTAAAACTATTAATACTCTCCTATGCAATAAAAAGATTTTAAGCAAAATACACTAAATATGAAACTAATCAATATCCAAGCATTAAGTTACGTATTTAATTAATAATTAATTATATAATATTACTTACGATGTACCTATAAATAAGCTTAGATACAGAATAAATGAACCGTTGAAAGCAGAAATGGGATAAATCAAGAAAGTTAATTTGTGGATAATGGAGGATGAATTAAAAGTCTGTAAAATGCAATAATATAAAAGATTGTTACAATTCTTCTGTGTAAGCCACTTTCAAGCTTTAACCTAAAATAATTAAAACAAGTCAAATAAAATATCAAATTAGATATAATATAATAATATTAAGTATCAACCTAGCAAAAAATTTACTTACTTAAAATTAAAAGCTTAAACTGTCTATGACTTTAATTATTCTTTCAATATTATTACGTTATGGGGGTCCTAATAAAATTAGGAAGACATAATTGATCGGCGTACAAATGAATTTTCAAATATGAGCAAGTGACTTGCAGTCGAAGTATTAAATAAAATTTAATAGAACGAGTGTAAAGGATTAATATTTAATCTGGTGGCTCCACGTTCAAATTCAACATTAATATATAAAAAGGAAACTACTGAAAAACATTAATATTCATATTAGCTGCGAACAAAGTCGTCGTATTCATGATGCAGCAATAAAAGTGTCAAGCCAGATTCTCGAATCGTTCGCACATCATTCGCGAATCGTCTGGTGGGTGCAGATCGCGGAGTAAGATTCCCGCGCCTCGTGATTGTCGTTCTAAATTGTAATTTCAGGCGAACACGCGACCCGCTCCTCGACAGGGATAACAGCGCAAGAATGGAAAAGAAAGAGAAGTTAGTTGTCCATCAATTGTATTTACGACCTCGCTATAAATGAGCAACACACTGTCGCTTAATGGACGGCACGCCACCATTAATTCGCAGGTGCTGCAGCTGCACGTGCAGCGAGCGCGTGAGGAGCGCTGTTCGCTCACCACCACTAATTCCCGTCATTCAATTGCAACGCGACGGACGGACGCGCGCGACGATGGATTGTAGAGTGACATTTCGGATATGGTGTCCTGGCAGGGTGGGAGGGAGGAGGAGGAGGAGGAAGTCTCGCAGCGAACAAAACCGATTAAATAGACGTCCATTTTACGCTTTCTCTTTTGTCCCGATCCTATCAGATATTGCAAGTAACGAGTACGTCTAGGGCTTTCCTTCTTATGGCAGGTGAGGATAGCGTACTGACCTTCGCTGAAATTTATTCCGATTAAATATCGAACGAGTCAATTTTTGCAATTTTAATCGAAAGTCGTATACGTAATTTTATTGTGGAAAGGTTATTTATGTTTTGCAGCTGCAATATTCGTTTAACGTTGGAATTATCGAGTTCTCAATGTAACTAATGTACTTAAGAGTCGGTCACGAAAATATTCGGACACTTTTTAATACAGAATATATTTGAAAACATTGGATCATATTGGCTTGAATTTTTCTGAGATGTTAGGTCTAGTTTACTAAACAATCACCGACAATATTTTTGCTAAAATTAAAATTGATTGAAATTAAGTTTAATTATTGACTGACATAAAGAAGTTACAAATTGTGAGCTTTTTGGCATTCGGGTTTGCTTGCACTTACACTTTAATCTACGGCATAAGCGTGGGTTACTGGTTCAAAATGTGAACTATGACAAGCATTCTGCACATATATAGTTTTAAAGAGAAACGTGTTTTCTAATTCGATGACCTGACTTTTACTCAGCTGTTACATTACTGCGAAATAAATGGTCGACTGTCACGCGTATTACAACGCCATATATTTAACAGACTTCAATCAAATGGCCGTCCATTACAATTCATATCACTTATGCAAAGATTAACCTTTATGAACGGTATAGACACGCTGAATGAAACTCGATATTTTTCATAGGATACGGCGAGCGATATTAATCTAAATCTATTTGGTAGGTCTATTTCTTTCATGGCAGTTCGATGATTAATCTATAAATAGATAGAGATGAATTGTATAAACTACTGAGAAGAATAAAACGCGAATTAAGAACTTTTCTGAGCAATGAATTTAAACCTTCGTGAACGGAAATCTTCTAAAATACTAATAATATTTTTCTCAAGTAATTAAATTATGTATCAAAGGTTTTAATAATAGAAACAATGACCCTTGTTACGTATATAATCAAATTATACGTTCGCAACTTCTGGAGAATACAGTCCTGATATTTTGAAGAATTGATTCTGAAAGTTTTTTGAACAAAATTTTATTCGAACAATTGATTTGAAATATTATTCGAAGAATTTGTTCGAAATATTACTCGAAGAATTTAGTCGAAATATTATTCGAAATGTTTCTCCAATAAAATTTGATTCGAAATATTTCACGAATCAAATTTTATTCGAAAAATTTATTTGCAATATTTCCCCAATAAAATTTTACTTGAAGAATTAAATCGAAATATTTCTCGAATAAAATTTTGTTCGAAGAATTTGTTCGAAATGTTACTCGATGTTTTATATCGAAAAGTTACTAGAATAAAATTTTACATCGAAATGTTATTCGAATAAAATTTTAATCGAAATGTTATTCGAATAAAATTTTAATCGAAATGTTATTCGAATAAAATTTTAATCGAATAATGTCCAACTCCTGTCTGGGAGGAGTATATTACAAAACTAAAAAATAAAATGATAAATGATCGGAAGCATGCTCGTTTATATTTTTGTAAAAAAAGATAAAGACTACAGTGCACAGTATCGATATCCTTAAGTCAAGAGAACAACAGTCACGTTGAGCGTAATTAATTCAATGTGTCCGCGACACGAGCCCGTTCACCTTCGAGTGCTCGCCGTTGATAATTAAGCAATGCCGACTGCAGTTTTCCCTTCTCTGTCCCCCTTTTTCCGAGGACCTGTTTTTCCACGCCGTAATTTCTTCTATAAATGCCTGGTAAATAAGTCACCGCCGCTAGAGAACTCCACGGTGAATGTGGGTGGCTGAGATCATCGACTCCACCAGCTACAATATTTCCCCTCGTCAACGGTACCATCATCCCGCCTCCGTTTCGTTCAACGTCTCTTCCTTTTTTTTCGCCATGATGAATCCACGTGGACTACATTCATCCGGAGCCGCGCGAGATGAGTTTCTACTTTGGAGAAGCTGCCGGCCGTGGGGAACGCGCGACTGAACAATACTGTCATTGTTCAGGTCGCTGGATATTACGGTGTAAAGTCATTCGAAACGTGGATCGTAGAACGCGTCGATCAAAATAGTACCACGGAGGAATAGACGAATAGAGGAGTTGTTGTTTGCGGAACCGCCGAATAAGTTCCTTGAAATCCTGTGTGTGCTTTCAAACAATACCTTATTTAACAACTAAATCTGATGATGAGACACCAGTGACGTCAATATTGTATTTCTCAATTATTTTGTAGGAAAAGTTTAATTTTCCATGTTTTTATTATTTTATACCCTAACTGAGAATAAAATACGACGGATATTGTTTATCTATTGGGTCGTTCTGGTTGCTTTATGCTCGTAGATGTCTTGTTTTTTATTGGCAAAATGCTGAATCACGTGCTTTTTTGATATCATTGCGAAACGAAATTTTTTTGAAAAACGAAGCAACTTTTCGAACAATGTAATAGAATTAGATTAACACATATTTTTGCACTTCTTATTTGGAGTCTATCATGACGTGAGCACGGTTCGCAATCGTTAGAGAGCGGACTTTAATGCAAAACAAAAATTGTTTTCACCAATTTTAATACACAGGAGGTATAGAGATATGTATTTCTTTCCTTAATAATTTGAAGGAATTACAAACAATGCAATAGCATTTTTTAATTCCTTAAATATTTTATCTCAACTCATTTTTCTCATGATAGATAGTAATGATTAAACTGTAGGTATTTATTTAAAAATGCATTTCTCCATACTCGATTTATAAGCAATGGAGTAAAAGACATATTGAGAAACTTTTACGACGCGGTGCTTCATCGAACTTGGCTCGTTTGTGATCATAAGTTCTACCTTTAAATATCTATTAAGATGTCTTTAACACATCAATGATTTCTAATGTTTTATTTACATTTGCAGATTTTCCGCATTTATGGCACAATTAAAAATAACAGGATTATTAGACGGATTCAAGAATGCCAATACAATAATCTAATTCCGGATTCTATGTATTTATGACAAATTTAAAAATAACCGGATTCGTAAAAATGTTTAAGAATGCCGATACAATAATCTAATTCCGGATTCTATGCATTTATCATAAAGTTTAAGGATATCAACACGTTATTTTTCATGCAATTGCGGATTTTGTGCGCTAGTAATAATATTTGAAACATCAAGAACATTAAAAGAATTTAATGTTACTTTAAGCTATTAAATCGACTAGCAACAGAAAGGACTTTGAAATTTTTATTCGATTTCTTCTAAACGACGCGAACAATTTTTATTCTGCACGAAGATCCGAAGTCTCTTGATTACCATGAAATTGCTTTAGTCATTTTCCCCCGTTACGAGGAATCCAACTGATTCTACAACGGTTCTCGCCGATGCATGTGGCACAAACGAAACGAGTCGCTTTTGCTGGAATATAATCAGAGGCTCGCGTGATACAATCGAGCTGTTAGTCGACTCTGTCCACGCAAGCGTTTATTACTTACCGTGCATCGAGCACTTGAAGTCGTCAGAATAAACGCGGCATCATGGTACTGGCGCTAAACATACTTCGCGCAGCCGTTTACGTTATAACGCGATAAGTAGACTGCGCACCTTTATGCAAACTCATGTTTTTAACCCCGCGACTGTCGGATGCATCAGAGTTACCCAATTGAAACTTTTTGTTGAACAATTACTGAAGAGATGGGCTTTTTGCGGCATTATTGAGTGAATTGACGGTAAATATCGACGGAAATCTCGGCAAATGCGTTCCCGTATCTCTGGCTATTTGAAATTTAAATGGCATGCCTTGCAAACTATAAGTGGACTGCTGATCATTATGCAAGGCAAAATCATCGTGCATCAATTGCAATAAATAAGAGCTGGATGGATATTCATTCTTCAATAAGGTGAATTGGTTTAATAAGTTTTAGAATAATATATCGATGTTTTAACATACTTTCAATCTTTTTTTGTGTAATTTGTAAATAAAGTTTATAAATTAAATTGTACTTAATTATGAATAAATAGAAGACGAAATTGTTTCTTTAGATCGGATGAACAAAATTGCTGAAATATTAAGCTGTTCGAACACTTTCTTCTTTGCGTACAGTCCAGCGTTACAGTCTTCGAACATTGAATTAACATCATTTTTAATGTTCTCGTGTTGTCAAATGTGAACGCATACTACTTTTCTTGTTCGCTGGTGCCGATTAATGACGCGTAGACTGCGAATTTATTTATTTATGATAAAAGTGAATGGGTGAAATACCGAAATGTAAAAGCATTAAACAAACTCAAGAATCTGTAAAATGTTCATTTGCATGACAAATCTGTAGTCTAATGATGTCTAAACTTCGAATACTTATGCATTTACGACAAGAATGTATATCTGAGAGACAGAGTATCTTATCTGAAGGATACTTTAAAAACCTCAAATCGCAATCATAATCTACTGTGTAGCGGTTATCGGTTTATGGAACCGTGGACGATGGCCGTACAGATCCCCACCGGACGGTATATGACAAGAGCAATAGTAAAGCTATTTTTGAGAAAGCATGTTTTCCGTTCTTTAGAATCTTTCGTTTTCAGTCTCAATAGCAAATGCTGGTGCCGTAAACCCGGAATTTCCAAAGGACCCAACGGCCTACAGCTGGCTCGCGGCTGATTTCACATTTTATTTGTTTTATTATTTCCCTTCCATAAAAAAAGATTGGTTAAATTTCTTCATCCCAGCATATATAATAATAAAAAAGAACTGAACTGGTGTATTTATCGCTATAAAGCCGCAGGTTTAGTATTAACACGTTCCGTGCCGAGCTTTTTTTACTCGAATCTTCACACTTTGATATTTTACTAAAACTTGATGTATTACGTGCAATTATTAATTCTCGTACACATAACAACGTAACAAAAACTTATCAACGCCCATTCTTGCGGTGGAAATTGATTCTTCGGTTCTAAATTTCTTGTAAACAATTTGTTCAGTTCACTAAGTAAACATGCAAGCGTGTACCATCAATGGTACACGTGGCACGGAACGTGTTAACCCTTTGCACTCAAATGGCGACTCTGAGGCGCCACTAAAAATTGGTATACTATTTTTCAAAATCATTCTAAGAGCATCAGACTCTTTTATACTTAAAAAAAAACTATTAAAATTGCATTGTACTTGCCAATAGGCTCAATTTCATACGCATGAATCGCAATAAATTATATAAAATAGAAATACTGTAGATCAGAAATCATGTGTTTTGGATTTCGAATTCAAATAGCTTCGACTGCAAAGGGTTAATTAAATGGTCAGAGCTGCACTTGATTGTTCAGAGCAATCTGAATTTCGACTTTTCCGTTGCCTAAAAATTCGCGAACTCGCCCAAAACCGTGTGCAAAGCGTGGACAAAAGTTTGGCTTGAAAAGGATCTGCAGCTTCACGGCAGAACCTATTTGAAAGTCAGCTTGAAATATTGCGTTCTAAACCAAAGTATCTCTCCGAGCGTTAAATACCGTGTCGAATCACTGTGCAGAAATACTCGGTGGTTATTCAGCATCGAAACACGCACGTTCGCCTACTCTCCGCCATCTCCTAATAGGAGTGCCGTTCGTTTCACCGGTGATCCACTGACTTAATCCCGTAGCGGCAATTATGCCGGCCAGTCTCTGTTGCGTTCAAACAGCCAGAAAACTTTCTCGTTTCTTCGCGCGCGCGTCGCCTCACACGCTCCAGCGAAGCGTTCGCAAATGAAATTTTCAACATGCTGCTCGATTTACGGGATTATGATTCCGTCGCGTTGCTCCTTAATTGACAATTAAGGACACACGGGCTCGCCGGCACCGTGGCGAAACAGCCACGAAATGGAAGAAAATGAATGGAACGTGTGCGGTTTTTTGCTTACCGTCGAGACGCTCGCGGGAACGGAGAGCCACTGTCTTGTGTTTTGGTCTTTCGGACTCACCTGAAACAGACAGACAAAGCACATATTTAGTGTCGTTGTTGCGACACCGACCACGCTCCGGAGGTCGTTGGCCGCCGACGATAATAACCCCGGGTAATGAACTAATTAAGGATAGAGGCGGCATGAATGCGAAACGTGAAAATTCCGCGAGCCTTTGTGATTACGCGGCTCTTGGTCGAAGTCTACAATTTTCTGCTCGCACAGTCTTGGCAAAGCTTGCTGTCCGACCGGATGCATGTACAGATTTTGTAAGTTAATTAGATTCTTTGATAAACTTTTGAATTTCTTCGATGGAAATTTGAGCTGTTTATTTTGAAAGTGGCATAAGTCACTTTACCGTAATGTGAAAAGTGGTGATTTTTTAATGTTTATACGAAATTATTTACACTGAGAAAAATATCAGTATCCTGAGATAACAAATACAAGTAAATTTTCTCGAAAGTTAGCATCCATATTTTTAAACGTGTTAAAACGCTTAAAACCCTTAAATATATCGACTTAAAAACAAAGTGACTTATGCCACTTTCAAAATAAACGGCTCATTTGTAGAAGCTTTAGGTACACTTTCCTTAGCAATTATCGTTTAAACTTATTTATATATATATGCATAATGAGATTGTAATTTATATCTTCTTGTTCAAGAATGTTGGTGAAATATCACCTATTTCGGGGTCATCCTGTATAAAAAAGACATTTCTCGTTTACTCAAAACAATAATCACAGCGCACACGCAGTACTCTTATCTCAACATTTGTATGCGCAGGGAAATTACCGATTTTACATAATACTGGCATCCAGAATTTCGTAACGCTGATAATACCTTGTAGAAAGAGTATACGTTAACCTAACTTCCACGTTAAACAGAATAATTCATGAAACACCAATTAATGCCTCAGGGTTGCGTTTTCCGGCTTTCACTCGCGAAGAGTCCTCTTCTAATCGGAGTACACAAAATTACTCTCACTTTCCGCACAATAGCAATTAGAGATTAAATCAAAGTTTGCTTTCGTTTTACTAAATTCAACGAAACCATATACCATAAGAATACAAAATGATCGTCTCCAGTGGCTCCGTTGAAGGTTTCGACAAGACTGGCCACTCGGTTCATATTTTCTTAAAAATCTTTCCATATGGGATGCTCGAAAGAGGGGATTTACGAAGGCCTCAGATCCCGTATCTTTTATGAACGATTATTTTTCACGGGGATGACTCCTTTAATGTCTTAAATTTCGGGTTATTTTGAAATCATCGACAATCACTTCACCGACTATGTCTTCGTCGACACGAGTTCACCGTCATCGAGTTTCACTGACAGCATGCATTCACAGACATTACGAATGCCTTAATCAACACTCAGTCTGCTGACCTGACCTAACCTAACCTAACGTAATATAACCCTGATCCGACACGGAGAAATACAGAATAAGTCTCGATGAAAATATTCGACGATGATTTTGTGGTGTCGGTGAATGCATGCTGTCGATGAACTCGTGTCGACGAAAACATAGTCGGTAAAGTGATTGTCGATGATTTCAAAGTAGTCCTTAAATTTCACGGTTTGATTGGATCGCAGATAGCCGTTACCTGACCGGAATAGACCGCAACGTGAAATTAAATTTGCACAATGTTCAAATAACCTATTAGAAAAGTATTATCGATATAAAGGAAATGGTCATTGTTCTTGGAAAAATTCTACCGTTGTCTCATTTTAACGATCTCTTTATAATTCGAATTTTTCTTTCCCTAATTGAAAAAGTTATTGTTGGTTTGTGGACCTTTTGCATTTACAGGAAAAACGACTGAAGAAAATTTCAAACAAAGGATAGATGAAATGAATTTAAGAACATCGGTGCATTAATAATTATGAAATATAATATAATTATGAAAGAGAGAAATTAATTTTTATTTGATTCTTTTGTCTCGAAATTGGTGCAATGAATTTTTTTTCATAAGGAGATATTTGCAATCTATTTATTATTTTCCTCTATATGAAAAATTAATAATCTATATCTTGGTATATTCAAAATAAACGCGATAACAGTAAATAGATTGCGGATCTTTGTGCAAAATAAAAATTGTCGTGATCCAGTGTAAGAAACAGAAATTTAAAAAATATGAATGCAATATGACGTTATTAAATTCTTCTAAGAATATCTTCACTATTTAATAATATCTTTTGTTTCATCGATTCATTTTTATTCTAAACGCATAAAATCCGCAGCCTAGTAATAAATGTCATAGATTCTTCATTTTAAATACGATCGACCAATCATTTACTCTGTAGTCGTTACGCAACCACGTCGCAATGAAGACTTCAGTGTTACAAATTATCATAACAGATACACAGAACGAGTTTAAGAAAAAGAAGATGTTTCACACGTGTTCTTGTATTGCCTGAGGCTGTACTCAAGAATTCCAAGCTGCTACTAAAAACAAAAGAAAAAAGAGAGGTCACGAATGAACGATCCATATCAACCAAACTCTAAACCACGCTATTTCTCAATCAAATAATAAATGAATTCGGAATAAAATATTCCGAACTATGGCACAAATATTGTCGGTGTTTTTCAAATGATATACTACTTGAAATATTATCTTACAAATTTTTTACAACAAATAAAATATTTGATTTTCAAAAGTACATTTTTCCAAATAAATAAAGTATTAGATTTTCAAAACTACATTTTCTCGAACTAAATAAAACATCTGATTTTTTAAAAGTATATTTTTCCGAACAAATAAAATATTTGATCTTCAAAAGTACATTCTTTCGAACCAAATAAAATATTTGATTTTCAAAAGTACATTCTTCCGAACCAAATAAAATATTTGATTTTCGAAAGTATATGCTTTCGAACAAACAAAATATTTGATTTGCAAAAGTACATGCTTTCGAACAAATAAACTATTTGATTTTCAAAAGTACATTCTTCCGAACCAAATAAAATATTTGATTTTCGAAAGTATATGCTTTCGAACAAATAAAATATTTGATTTTCAAAAGTACATTCTTTCGAACCAAATAAAATATTTGATTTTCGAAAATACATGCTTTCGAACAAATAAAATATTTGATTTTCAAAAGTACATGCTTTCGAACAAATAAAATATTTGATTTTCAAAAGTACATTCTTCCGAACCAAATAAAATATTTGATTTTCGAAAGTATATGCTTTCGAACAAACAAAATATTTGATTTTCAAAAGTACATGCTTTCGAACAAATAAAATATTTGATTTTCAAAAGTACATTCTTCCGAACCAAATAAAATATTTGATTTTCGAAAGTATATGCTTCCGAATAAATAAAATATTTGATTTTCAAAAGTACATTGTTTCGAACCAAGTCAAATATTTGACTTTCAAAAATACATGAATGGTCTGAAATAAAATATCTATATATTTGCTATTTGTCGTTTCAAATACTATTTAACCCAGCACTGGCTGTAATCCGCAGGAGTTACTATGACAATATTTACACGTTAAGCCGACTCCACCCATGCCGCTGCCATTCAGAAACCGTCGACACCATTCGGTCTCGAAATCCGTAATAACTATGACTAACGCGAAGCCCCGAAATCCAGGCGTTTATTCACCAGCTGATTCAGAAGACAGTTCTCTTTCCCTTCTAGCTAGTCGACTTTAATTATGTATTTCGTGGAGAAGGGGGCCTTTACGACACTCGTTTCATCGCGCGTGACTCACGCTGCACCGCGACGCGACGCACCGTAGCACGAATCCACGCATACACGCAGCCATCAATTCCGTTTATTTCTACGGATTTCCGTGCGTAAATGCACGCTCTATTCGGCTGCAAGGCAACTGATTGGGAATTTCCTCCGGCCTGCCTTTATGAAGTGGATGCAAGAAATCAACACGCACACCGCGCGAAGATGTTGGTGACCAGAATAACCGACGGGTCAATGAATTACTTAATGTGGTCAGACCTTGGCAAATTCTATTTGAAATCATTCATTTCAGACCGTTATTTTCGGTACTAAATTATTCTCAATATTAAATAAAAAACGTATAATTAATTTTTTATTATTTATAATATAATGAGACCAAAGCAGAGATTGCGGCATTGTAACGGAGACACGATAAACAAAATATCAGCCTCAAACATTAAATTAATCTTTAGAATAATAAAGAATTTTTTCAAATAATTTTCTCAAATAATTATTTCAAATAATTGTGAAATAGAATAACATGTTATTTGAAATCATATTTCAAATAATTGTGAAATAAAATAACATGTTATCCGAAATAATATTTCAAACAATTATAAAATATAATAACAGTTTATTTGAAGTAATATTTCAAATAATGTTATTTCAGAAGGGATCACAACCATGAAAACGATTATGAAATAAAATAAAATGTTATTTGAAATAGTATTTCAAAATGTCATTTGAAATCTGTCCAGGTCTGAGTCTGATGTATTATCTGTTTAGAACATAAATATTTTTCTTAAATTATTTTGAACGTGTTCCAAGCTCGTTATAGAGCAGATCTCTCTGGGAAAGATTAATTGGAGGGAAACCGAGAACAAGGGTCGTTGCGTGGACTTTAAATAGAACATAGACCTTTGTTCAAGGTTTCTATTCAATTATTAAACTGCAAATTTCATGCATTTGTGATGGAAATAAGTAAGTGGAATTTGTGATAGTAAAAGCATTAAAGGAATATGTATACACATCGTGTTTAAGAAAATTATTAAAAAGTAAATAAAATTTTGTTTGTCACCTGATTTTTATAACTGATGCAGAAAACTGTTAATTTTGCATTAAGATTTATGATGTATTAATTATTATTTGTCTATAGACCTAATTATTTCTACGAGGTAGCTTCTTAAAGATTGTATCTTTACTTAATTGAAGGCAAATTTTGAACAATAATTTTTATATATAATCTAGTCGATAAGTGTAGCACAATATTTTCTAACTGGGAAAATGAAAAACTTGTAGTTTTTAAAAAAATTAGTACAGTGGCAAGATATTGTTCGGTGAAAGTTAAACGAACCGGTTACACCAAAATGAAGCGAATAGCTCGTACATTTAATAGCTATGTAAATTTTGTTATATCACTATTAAATGTTATCCAATTCAATTAGTCGCGAACACAAGTATCTCACTTTCACCGGAAATCACGCGAATGCATGATTAAAAATGTTTCTTAGAAATCTTTTGATACAAGCTTATTTCCTAGTTTAATCTACCTCTGATTGTCAAATAGATATAATAACAAATAATTAATATAATACAGAGATAAATTTAAATTCCTATACACAGCTGATTTGTATAATAACTATCTATAGCTATGAGCATCATAATTTAACAAGAATTACATAGTTAGTACTTCAAAAAATCTCGTAAATAGTAAATAATTTACTAAACTTCACAAGTAGATTTTTATACAAAATAAAGAAGGTACATAGACATTCATTTCGTTTTTTACTAATCTTAATGAGTTGACAATAATGCAGCTGTTTTTAAATTCTTTAAATGTTTTCACTGTTTCGTATTTGACCCAATCATTCTTATCATAAATGTATAAAATCTGCAATCTATTTATTAAAAAAGCCATTGTGTCTAATATTGATCAATATCTAAAATCTATTTCGTAGCATTTCAATCTATGGGTATAAAACAATGCATCTAAATCATCCACATACATGAAATTCTTCTTTGACTAGATTAAGAAATTATTTCTTATTGTAATATATTCTAACAAACTGAATATTATTATCTAAATGATACATTAGGATTAAAAAAGTGCTATAATAAAATTTGCCTTAAATTTTTCTTTCATTAACTTTACTTCGTTCCGATTTTTTAATGGTTGTGATTCCTCAGTCTACGTTTAAAAAAATACAAAAAAATCGCATTCATTGTGCACGTCGAAACACTGCTGAAAACCCGCGTGCAAGACGCAATTTAATCAATTGATAATGCTTATCGTCTACGAACTACAAAAATCTAATATTTCTTATCGTCATCCGTCCTCCATCACTGTTTCAGGCTTCCGTCTTGTTTCTCGACGTAGACGGAAACCAGGCAAGTTCCTTTCCCCGCAAGAAGTTGAAGGAAAATCGGACTGTTTTATTGCCGACGCTTTCTTTATCGATAATGGATAGGAGGGACGGCTGTTCCCAGATAACCGTTCTGCAAGGTGTGCCGATAACGCGACGCCATTCGGACGGGGAGTGCTTCGAAACTACTGGGAAAACTCTCGACGAGCGGATTTCGTTCGGGCGACAATGGGGGAGAAGCTTCGAAGCCGAAACGGGAAACGGAAGTTCTTTCTCCGTTCAGTTTCGCTACGGAGAAACCGGAGAATTTATCGTACTGACAGATGTTCCGAAATTCGCGACAATCCCGTGCGCTGCCGCTTGGAAAATTGCTCCGCGATTTAAATCCGGGGATAACGATTTTTCTTTCTCGCAGAACCGCTGGACCGATGCCTATAAACAACCGGAGGATCGAAACAAGAGAAAATAAAACGTTCGATAAAATTTAAGAAAGTTTCCTCATTTGTAGTTTACGCGAGATATACCAGTTTGTTCCAATTTTGTGCCGTTCGCCTAAAGGAAATTCATGTTAGCGACTGTAATCCATGAAAGACATTTTGGATCAACAATTTTTCAAAATGTTGGTCGGCTATTATGACCTAGTTTTATTCATTGTGAAGATATCGGATTCCATAAGCTTGTTAAAACAATAATATGAATTGACTTTTCTAATGTATTTATTATTTATTTATTAATGCTTTGAACTAGATGGTTTATTTAGCAAATACAGGATTATTGCGTATATATTCGATATTATATTATATTATATATATTATATTATATTATATTATATTATATTATATATATTATATATATTATATTATATTATATATATTATATATATTATATTATATTATATTATATTATATTATATTATATTATATATATTATATTATATTATATATATTATATTATATTATATTATATTATATTATATTATATTATATTATATTATATTATATTATATTATATTATATTATATTATATTATATTATATTATATTATATTATATATATTATATTATATTATATTATATTATATTATATTATATTATATTATATTATATTATATTATATTATATTATATTATATTATATATATTATATATTTTATATTCGATATTACTTATTATTGTTATTAGTTTCTAGCTATTGAATAACTGTAGTACACAGAATCTTATGCAATTTGATAAATAGACTGTGGATTTTATGCATTTATGAAAAAAAAAAAATTCTAAGAATATTAGAAACATTAAGAATGATCGATACATTACTTTCGACTAACCAAAAGTATTGCGAACAAAAACGATTCTCTAAATAACTGTTGTTTCTTGCAGCAGTACAATTCCATATAATTTTTACATTATTTTTCTAATATTTTTAATGACAACATTTTTCATCTTCACGTGTAAATATATAGTTCCAAATTGCAGATGCATTTTATCCGCCACTCGTGAAACTTCGGTGAAAATACTTCGATCAAATTAACAACAATTATTACAAAACATAATTCAATATAAACAGAACAACCATAAGTTGAAAAAAGCTGTATACGACTAAACTGGTTCCAGCTACACGAATCTCCCGAGACTCCGGCATGTAAAGTGGCTTCAGGTGCAAGGAATTAACAGTTCATCGTCACTTGAAAAGCGTCGTACAGTTGTCGCGACCATCGGGGGAATTAAAATTTCATTAGAAGAAGCTTCCTAACGTAAAAATTCGATTTCTTTGAACAGGTACATTTCGCGGCGCGTCTCGAATCCCGGGTGTATCTTGCTGGGACGAGACGACGCCTTTCTCCGCAAATTACACGAACTCTTAAATGCATGATTTTTTGTTTTGGATTTTAAAAAATCGTTTTTTATAGGAATGTAGTCATATGTTACGTAAAAAAATAAATAAAAAAATCTAGGTAATAATATTGAGTATTTATTTTGAAAAAAAGTTGTATGTAGACTTTTGGCAACAATATGCGTTTATTACTAAAATTATTGTAGACGTAAACAAATGGTCATGTATTTATATTATCTATTAGTATAGGAATTTTCACATTATTTATAAATGAAATGCAGCAAAGCAATTGCGATATTTGTTGTGACACAAAGCAACCTTGCATTTGATGCACTCAGTCCGTGAAACTCGAAAAAAAGGAAATATCTCTCCAAGTAACACATTGAAGGTTATCGCCCACCACATTCAAATGTCGAAAAACATATAACTTACTCGCCAAAGGTAATGTCAAGTCTTTTATTTCACACATGGTCTATTGTCTATTGTTATCAACGTGTGTTCGGAAACGCACATACTCAGGATTTTGAATAAAATTAAGTGGAACTGGAATGTAGACAATTGGCAACAATATGCATTTAAGGGTTAATTGCCAGCTCGGCGTAGTGTTTGTCCACGGATCAATCAAGCGTCCGCATTCAGTTCTCCCGCGATTAGCATAGATACGGCCGATCAAGTCCCGGTGCGATTAGAATTTTCTGGGCCACAGCCACCGCGAGCCCTCGATCCACTTTCCCGGCCGGCGATTTTCAGTGTTTCGAACCGCCTCGACGGGACGAGATGAAACGAGGGGGGAAAGATAATCTAACCGGCGCGTATTTGCATTATTCATTGGACTCGTAACGTCCACGCGTTGCTTTACCACGCTCCGCGGCCGGATGTCCCAGTTCTGAAACGGTCTAACTGCGCCGAATAAAACAACGGTGCACTTGGTGCATCGGCGCGCTGTTGGGGTTCGTTCGGGGGCGCGTCTTTGAATTATTTCGTGCATTGTTCTTATCTTGCTGGCAACCGTTTCATCGACAACCGCTTTACCAACGCAGCTTCATTCACAATTATTTCGTGAAGATATAATTTCTGCAGCAATAACTTCACTAAAAACTATTTTATCGACAATCACTTCACCAACATAATCTCATCGAAAAGTGCTTCATTAACACAGTTTCAGTGATACAGAACTTCGCCGACAATATTTATATCATTATTCATCTTATTTAAATAATTATTACAAACAAATAATTATTTGAACTAATTCGATTATTTCATACACTTTATTATTTTTATCTCACAGATCATATAGAAAACTATATACATTATTCCGTTTTCAATTCAAATAAATTATTTTCAAATAATTTTTCACTTGAATTATTCGCTGAAATAAAATAGCAAATGATTTGACATAAGAATTATTTGATTAATTCGAACTGAAATTGATAAGAATTGATAAAAATTCTTGATCTAATTGTTCGAAATTAGCTGAAAATTACTGAATTAATTATACTAAACTAAATTTAATTATACACGAATAAACTCTAATTATATACTTGAAATGGTATTTTTATAATTTAGCTGCAATTCATTTATAAATATAATATTACTGGCACTAGTGCAACAAATTAATAATTGGTAGAAGCAGTTGAAAATATTTGGAAACTCAGTATTGTTTTTATTAAGATATTTTTGGATATATAGAATCGTGTAATTATAGTGCCCCGCATTATCTTTTCTAAAATGTAGTAACCCTATGAGGGTGCCGGGCTATAAAGTGATCCTCCAAAGACGAAACTTCCGTCGGCGCCTTTTATGTTCCAGTTCCTAAATTAGGTGATCTTGAAACGCTATTACCAGCTGGCTTTGCTGCTTCCAAAAGTTTATGAGTTAAGGAGGAAGAAGTATGCGAAGAATCGAAAATATCTGAAAACGGAATATCCCCCCAAAAAATGTATCTACGAAATATACATATGTATGTACAGATGTAACATAGATGATTCAATATTCTCATTTATATATTTGCAACATTTGTATGCAAATATTTGTATTTGTTTCTCAAAATTCTTGTACAGGAGTTACGTGCCATAGAATTTACACAGTTAAACAAACGTTCGACATTGTTACACTAGTTACGTAACTGTAACAACGTTAGAATTGTTATTGTAACTAAACGAATGATTATCGAGTACAATCGTGCACAGTCACCAAATAATTTTCCAAAGAGCCACATTATCGTCTGACACGTTGACATAGAATGAAAGAAGAGTGGAAGTTAGGTTCGACGGCCAATGCACTAGAAACAGTGTAATCGCACGATGAATCATGGTTTGTCTCAGGCTAAAGCACGGATTATAAATAGATATCCGCATTCGAAAACGATTTATTGATGAAAGAGACGAAGTTGAACTTTTAAAGTTATACCACTTGGAAATCGATCGACTCATTTGCATAAGTTACTGGTTACAGGCAAACTAGTAGCTACTGTATTGTGTTTTTCTAGCATTGAATTTATCATAGGGCTACTTTTTTCAAGGCATGTTTTCGAAGTTTGAACACATCCTTGCATAGTGAATTCAATTATATCGACGAAGTGTTTCTTTCTTTCCGGTTTAGACTACTAAAATTATGATTTAAAGAGAACAGTGAATTAAAACTCGTCTAGAATATTTCGGAAATATTAAAACTTCTATATATTTTCTGATCCTTTGGAATACTATGCATGCATTTAAAATGTTTAAATCCGTGATTACGTTTAAATATATATATGTGTCTGTTATTAGAATTGTAAAATGATCGAGAGAGCAGCAATGCAAAATAAATACATAGACGCTATAATAGTAATTTGTAACCAGCCATCAACGTTACCTTCTAGCTTGTACAGAAACTAGTATTTAATTGGAAGTTTCATAGTGTTTGATCTAAGGCTTCGATCTTGTTTGCATTTAATTCTGTATTGACCCTTTATAAGCCGTAGGAATTAACCGTCGTTATGCAAACCCCTTTTTTCGTATTTATTTTAGGGATTTACTATTCCAGCGTATGTATCCTATATTGCCAGGCTCGTTCATGCAGGAAACGTTCATCGCTCTGTTTGCTTAGGCTGAAAATTAAATAACGCTTCACTGTCGACATTAACGACTCGTTCATGTTCAATGTTGTGAATTATTTCACCCACCTTGACATTTTATGCTTCACCAGTGAAATAAACTATTACAACTGTAGACCAATAGTCTCTGAACTATGCTAATTTACAGTTATTCAATTCAAAACTATTTTTTGCTTTCTCAGCTACTCGATGATTCTGTTGCATTTTCATCTCCATTCACAGAACGCATTTTCTCGGGTACTAAAGATTTAAACAATTGGCTTGCTGTTTTTCATTAACACTGAATCTATCGAGTTCTAAAAGTGACTGACCTGTGTTGCTCTATAAGTAGACCGTGGATCTTTATGCAAATTAAAAACTGTCTGCACCAATTGCAGAGTCAAGTGCAATCTCGCTTCTCTCTTAAAAAATAACTTCAAAAAGTTGTAATTAACGTATCAACGTTTTTAGTTTCTTTTCATTTTCTCATTATTCTATGTTTCACCTACACATTTCTCCCATACATGCGCAAAATCCACGGTCTATTTATAAGCATGACAAAGCTGAATCAAGCACACGCTATAAGTGATTATAGCGTGTGCTTGAATCGAGAAGTTCATTTAAACGTTTTCCATGAAGGAGCCTTCGTAATTTCAACAAGTTCAAAGTAAAAAATGTGAAACCGGTCATTTCGACCAGCACCGCGTAGGTCCGGTGTTAAATCAACAATTAAATCATCGCACGACCGCCACGGTGATTTAACGTCTGCCGATCAATAAATAAACATGAAGACTCACAATGGCGAGCAGAAATTGTTCTCTACGAGGAAACGGTGTGTAGCTGAGACGAGCAGACCAAGGATCTTGCAACTGAAATGTCAGGTGTTAAGTAGCTAATGTACTTGCAAATCGCGGCGCGTAACAGTAGCGAGCGCAAAAATGCCGCAGGCCCGTTACGTGGCAAGAAATTCTTGCATTCCATCGAGATTGACGCGCAATATTGTCGCAGACCTCGAACTTCGGCTGCAGAAGTTTGCAATAATCACAGATAAGGCAGAGTTTCCGGCAGCGAAGCGTCAGCTGGCGGAATGCGAGCCTCGGTGGCCAGAATATTGGCAACACTTTCCATGAGATCATTTTCACAGATTTCATAATAGAAGCTAGACATACATTTTGTTCTTTTTTAAAATAATTTTAATAAGTTGATAGCAGCAAATCGATACAACTCAGTTATTCGTATTTTTCTCTTGTACCTACTTGCAACTACTAAATCGCATCTACTCATTTTTTCATAAATGCGTAAAATTCGCTGTCTACAGATTATAACACTTTTACACTCCCATTATATTTATATTATAAATTATTTAACGATCGTGGTTAGTGAAATTTTCGGTGGTTGGAACGTTGGCAACACCTCCGGCGAGATGAACAAGCTTGTTGCCGGATTGGCCGAGGAAACCGCGCGCCTTGGCTACACGTGTCATTTGGTACAACATTCCTACCTGTCGATATTGCAACCGCTTGTCCATACCCGAGGCAAAGACCCGACGACGCGTTCCCCTCGCTTCGTGCTACCCCCTGGGGACACTCTCCTCAGAAGCGCACGTTAACTACTCCACCTTTCATTAACAGAGGAAAAATAAGTGGGCGAGAGGCCGGACACCTGCCGTACCCGAGGAACACGTGGTGTTTCGTAAAAACCTCTTTGCACCGTATTTATCGTCTCGTAATAACACAGAAATATGGCCTATTAAAGTTTTACATACATATATCGGGCCGTCGATGCATGTGCAAATTTCCGCTGTTGACAAGTTAGCGGCCACGCGAATTTTGTGTTTCGGACATACTTGCTTTATTTATGACAAGGATAAATGTAGGTGTCGCGTGTTCTTTCTCGAAAGAGAACCTTGAGACGCATTGACTGCCGGTATAGCGGTTCATGGATGCTTCGAGTGTCGTCATTTTTGTCTAATTGCTGTGGGAGGAACGGTTTTAATTACCAGGGACGTGTGCATCGAGGCTCTACTTTCGGAAGACAAGTCAGTGACAATTTTAATGCTTAGCACTCGGATGATTCTTCTGACGTACAGCATTTTCTCCCTAATTCGCGCTCAGATTGCGCACAAAAATGGACAATTTGGGAAGAGGAGATACGATCATTCGAGCCTTGCGGCTCGTTTTTATAGTTACCGATTGTCAACAAGTATAAAAACGAGCATAATGATTGTATCTTCTCTTCTCAAATTGTCCATTTTTGTCCGCGGATTAGGGAGAAATTATTGTACCTACCAGCAACTCGGAGCAAAGTTTGCAAACATTGTGATTTCACTATGCAAAGCCGAATTGAAATAAAAATCATTGTACTGCTGTGAAATTTTATGGCAATTAATAAATAAAAGATTTTATGTTTTTATTTATTTTACTTCACATGGTTACTTTACAGTATGAAAAAGATAAAAATCACGAAAAACATATAACACAGTATGAAGAAAGATAAGCAAAGAGAAATTCCATTTTGACGTAAATATACATCTACATCTAGTGTCGCTGTATCGGTGACATCCGAGTGCGAAGGATTAAACAATTTCAGTTTAAACTATTTGATAAGATCGATCACTGTTTCGAGATACATTCGATAATAAAAAATAAGATACAAGTTGACTGGCACAGATGTCTTATTTAGATGAGGAAGAACATTAGATGTGTAATCGAGTTTATAACAATTTTTACGATGATTCACTCAAGTAGCGTTTGCTATACATATATTAGAAGAAGCATCCGGAATAAGTGATTATGTATGCAGATAAGTTGTTTACTTTCCAGTTCTCCGTAGGTTAATAACTTCTGATACTTTATTAGCCGGTTCGAAACATTTCTATCCATAAACGCAGCTAACCAGCAACAAGTTTATTCGCGTTCGCGCATAATTCTGATTTATACAGGTGATAAATCGTGATATTATGCAAGTTCTTCCGCAACACTTGCCTGCAATTAGATTACAGTGGAGACGTTTTTATCTAAATGACATATTTTTTATATTTCTATAGGATGGTTTCGGAAAACATTAGGAAAGAAAAAAAGACAACAACTATTACCCAGCTTGTATATTGAAGAATTAAAACGATTTGATAGCTCAGAAATCTGTAAAGTTTCGAAAAATTGGAATCTTTACGTTGAATTGTGCAACAGAATATCTACATATTCAACACAGAATATTTAACAGTGTCAACTTTGATATTATACTTCCGAGACTTAATAATAAGGCTGCGGATCTTTATGCAAAATAACAATTGTCAAAGTTAATTGCAAGAAACATAAATTATATAAAAATATCTTTTCCTTTTAATAACTGTAATAAATCGTAAACAAGGTGACAGTATCCTTAAATTCTTCTAATATCTTCATAGTTTTGCGTTTGATCTGTTTATTTCTCTCAGAAATGCATAAAATCCGCAGAGTCTAATAATGAATAAAACTGAGACGATTACAAAATCTCTGAATACTTATTGTAAACGGCGGTATGACGGAATCACCTCGAGTATGCTCATCGCCGGCTGTCGCGATTATGTTTCAACGATGCTTGAAACTGCATCGTATCAAATAAACCGAGTCCGTGCAATAAATGTTGAATATTTGTCAGAGTCAGACGGGTTCAAATCCCGAAGCAAAGCAGCCAATCTCCGATCTCGACCGTACCGGCGTGAACGATCGCGGAAAAATTGAAAGATTCGCAGCGCGATCGACAGATCCGATCGCGGTCCGGCCTTCCTTGACAGAGGAGAAACACGAAAAATGCATTCGACCCCTCCGCTGTCCGGTCGGTCGTTCTCGCCGTCATAAATCCTAACTGCAATCTGTATCACGGTTATTCCCGGCCGTAGGTACGTATTTCGAGCGTCTTTCCGGCGACGGGACAACGGGAGATCAGTTTCCGGTTTGGCCGAAGAAAAACGAACAGACAGGGTCGTTAATCCCCAGGAGAATGACGAGGCAAGAGTTCACGGGACTCCGTAGTAAACGTGACTCATCCGTGTTCAGAGAAGAAGACCGCGCGGACAAGACAACTAGGAAGGGGACGAGAAATGGGTGGAAACGGGAAGAAGAGGGAAAGAAATCCCCGATAACGTTCTGCGGAATTCATTATGGCGATCGCCTTCGTCACGCATGGATCCATCGAACACGTTGACGAATCATCGCCTGGAGTTCGATCTGCGTGTCGCATATGATGAGTGTGTCAATAAAACTGACGTCCAAAGTGTTCGACGAATTAAATAACTTGTTTTTTTTTCACTTATATCGCACTTCTTAAAACATTAAGATATATGAGCCGTTTATTTTGAAAGCGGCATAAGTCACTTTGTTTTTAAGTCGATATATTTAAGGGCTTGCGTTTTAACACGTTTAAAAATATGGATGCTAACTTTCGAAAAGATTTACTTGTATTTGTTATCTCAGGATACTGATATTTTTCTCAGTATAAATAATTTCGTATAAACATTAAAAAATCACCACTTTTCATTACGGTAAAGTGACTTATGCCACTTTCAAAATAAACGGCTCAATATGTTGATGACTTTTATTTATGTACGAAATTTTTCGAATAATTGAAGAAGGAACACGAACGGATCAGTTTTCCAGCGAGTTACTGTGCTCTCAAATTTAATTATTGCATGTCAGTCGTTGAGTCATTTCTAGCTACTGTGTGCCGATTTCTGCACAATGATCTAGTTACTGCGTGTCAATTTCTGTGCATTGATCTATGGCTGTATCTGTGACGTAAGTCATACTAGACTGCGGATTTTATGCATTCATGAGAACAAACAGATCAAATACGAAACTTATAAAGATATTAGAAGAATTTAAGGATGCTGTTACATTGTCTTTAACTTGCTACAATTATTAAAAGAGGAAATACATTTTCATCTTACTCGTAGTCCTCACGAATTATTTCGACAATTTTTATTTCACATAAAGTTCGTTGAATATAATTTTTAAATGAAATCGATTAGTTCGATACGCGAACGAATGTAGCGAAATACGATGTTCGCATCTTCGAACGAATCGACGAGATACGCGCGTCTGTTGTTCTGTCGATCCGTTATCATCGTCAACTTTACATGCAACCGCGGTTCAGTAATGTCCTCTGTAGTTTATTATCGAATATTGTGTTCTTATTTCTCAATACTGACCTACATTTATATCACTGCGACACTACATCTCTGACAAAGAGCCACAGTCTAACGATTGCAGTTGTTAAACACAAGAATGCTGCAACAACAAGTTTGTCAAAAATTTCTGCAACACGTTCTTGCTCGATGAAACAGTCTATAATTTCCAAGTAAAAAATAGATCCGTCGGTAAACAAAGCGTAAATGTTTCCGAGCTCAATGAACCGATATCCAAATACCTAATAGCGGACTTTTTAATTCGAGGCTGCAGGGTGTAGCTGCGTCGCTTTGATCGATTTCGAAAGTTCAGGTAGCCAAGGGAGAAAATCGGAGCACGCGAGACTCGGCTTCCTTTAGCGGATCGCGAGGTGCAGTCGGCAGCAGCAGTATCTCAAAGGCGGTCGTGTATCAGAGGAGGTCTGAGCGTCGTACGGATAAATTATGGGAGTGCTATGCTGAAAAGGGAGCGGGTAGAGTCGATAGAGGATACGGCGTCGATATCGCTGGCTGGCTCGCTCGCGTAAACAAGCGGCCAACAAAAGCCGGAGGAAAAGGGCAACTTCAATGACGGCCGCAGGATCCTCTCGAGGGGTGTTAGGATAGCCAATATGTACCATAAACTAGCTTTTAAAGGGATCGGGCAAAGGGTTGGCGGGGAAGGGCCAAGGGTGGGCCAACCAGCGCGTTACAAAGGGGACATTTTTGCGGATTAAGGGTCCGCTTTGTGCGGCTCATTGTTACCAAAGCAGATTTAAATATCGCTGCTGGTACACAGAGGCGGAATGAAGGATATCTGCCGACGGAGTATCCTCCGAACGACAATAAGGGATGATCCTTATCGCCGCCGGTAATGAGGGGAAAAAGGGAAAAAGTTACGGCCAGCCACCATCGATCGATGCTGTTTTTAGGGCAGCGCACGGTGGGGCGAAGTGACGAAGTTTTGTCGAAATCGAAGAACTTTTGATGGAAATGAGATAAAGCGACGATCTTTTCGTTATGTTAGCACTATCTTTTCCGATATTTTACATTATACAATTTATCGAATTAATTTTACGATGACTATAGCAAAAGTCGAAAAGTGATTGCATAGAAAACATGGTCCATAGGAAATAATTTTTATGAAAAATTATTAAAGGATGTCCTTTAAACCTCTTTTGTAAAAGTAGCGTTAAATAGAAATGATTAAAAGTACAAATAGTGTAAAAACTGAAATGTTGCAGAATATTAATGATTTATGCATAAAATGTCATTAAAATATTCAACAGTACATGGCACTGAATAAAATACAATTTTATTGAACAGAAAGTTGAACAGAAATTTTTAAGGTTAAAAGACGTTCACACTACATTCTTTCTACTTTTCTCTTGTTCTGCAACATCTCAGTCTTAACGTACAAATTGCATCGCTTTATTTGATTTCTATGAAAAGTTCTGTGATTTTGCTACAACTTCGTCACTTCACCCTATTGTACGACGTGTCTGGCCCCTCTGCCGACGAATCCTTCTAATTTATCGAATTTACATCCGATGGGGATGTGATGTCAGGGTGCAAGTTAATCTGCTACCCTTCCGGGACCGGTTCCGCGTGAACCGGAACGGAGTCACCGCTTTGTTGGAATTAAAAGTTCCTCGAAAGAATTAGGCGCACAATAGGACGCGCTGTGCGACGGGGAACTTTTCGAGAAGCTTGCGATTGGAATGGCAAATTGGTTTGGAGCTCAACTGACAAACTGAATCGTCTTGAAGTTTGAGAAAAGATTGCGACAAAATTTGAAGTCGACTGGACGAACATTTTGGAAACTACATGGCGGTTATGAACATTTTATACTTGGGAAACAAGCTTTGTGGTTTTAATTCGTTCATAATAACGATGTGAGACAAGGCTACTAAATTGGTTCAAAAACCATTAAACGGTTTGAATTTTCAATTTAGACTGACAGGATATTATACTTATAATCAAATTGGAATGAAAACAAAATGATTTCTGAAACCTTCAGAGAACCTAACTCCTCAACGGTATATTTTAGACCTATGTATTGGGTTGGCAACTAAGTAATTGTCGATTTCAGTTATAGATGTCTCTCACTCCCATTTTTATGATATCTGTAAATGTTATATTATAAAATTATTATCATTATTATTATTATGTTATTTTTTATTATCCGTGAATGTTAGCAACTGGACAAATTAAATGCAGCGGTCAAGGAAAAGCGACCAGAATTGGTCAATCGTAAAGGTGTCATTTTCCAACAGGACAATGCTAGGCCGCACACGTCTTTGTCCACTCGGCAAAAATTGATGGATATTGGTTGGGAATTGATGTTACACCCACCATATAGCCCTGACCTCGCGCCATCGGATTACCACTTATTTCGATCCCTGGACAACTACCTTCGTGGTAAAACTTTTAATGGTGATGACGCTGTAAAACCTCACTTAACTCAGTTTTTGGCCGAAAAGGATCAGACTTTCTACGAGCGTGGAATTTTTAAGTTGTCAGAGAGATGGCAAAAGGTCATCGAACAAAATGGAAAATACATTACAGATTAAATTTCATTCCAAGTAAAAAAAAATTTTTTATTTCATTGAACAAATCGGCAATTACTTAGTTGCCAACCCAATACATACTTTATACGACTTTCTGACAGGATCATTGAATAATAAAAAATCATCATCAGTATAATAAAAAATAATATAAATATATGTCATACTTATTAACCCCTTGCCGTACCATTTTCTTCGCAGTTATAACAATTAGAACTTTTTCGATTATAATGATTAGATTGCGGCTCGTTAAGCAAATTCTCATTTTCATACGTCATTTTACAAAAATTGAAGTTAATGAACAGTTATTTTCATAAAATGAAAATATGCTATTAGTCGTTGTCAATTTATACGTATTCTTATATTTTGAAAATCTGTACATTACGTGAAAGCATAAAGATTCAAAGTCCAGTAATAATTTCTTAAAAAGAAAAGGGAATTGATATTTATTTCGTGTCTACATTTACTTGAATGTTTAAATACTCGTGAAAAGGGAACACAATTTTGTTCGAACTTAAGGGATCGATTAATATTCATGCTTACCAGCTTATTACCGGAAATCTCCTTCAATCAAGTTGTTAATGTAAAACATTCATTTTTATATCACTTCGATGTGTTACAGCAGAGTATGTATGTTTAACTTTGCACGAACATTTCTTGTCTAGCAACAATAAATGTTTTTAAGTTGATAGAACCAAAGAGAAAATTGGCGATCGCCGCAGAAACAGCTTAATTTATTCGCGCGTTTCGCAAGCAGATGCCCGATTTCCCGTCAAATGACCGTAGAAGCTCGGATCACGCTGTTGCACAGCTCGATCGGGAGAAAACAGCGTCGCCTAATTAAATGGAACCAATTAAACGTTTCTCGGCCGCCGTTGAATAATAACGATGCGTTACAATCGATCAAGGCGAATCGATTAACTTGCGAATCTAATCATCGGGCAAGGACATTAACTTTCTCGCACGATAACCGTCGTATATTCAGCCGGACGCGTCGACGCGGAAACGCGGGGCAAACTAGTTATTGCGGTTTCCAATTTGCCAGGGGAAAGCATCGTGTCGTGAGATCGCGGTTACCGAAATTATCGCGGAATCTGATTGATCCTTAATAGGTAAGCCAGCGAAGCTTACCGGTCATAGGGATCACGAAATGATTACGTTAGACGACTCGTCCAGCTGTGCATATACATACATGGATCGTTAATTATGTTACAATTACATTAAACGTTTCTGAATGCTCTAGATATTGCACAAATGAATACACCTTACACGATTTCATATGAATGATTCGTAAGTAATTGATATGTTACTGTGCTTCGAGAAGTCGTCTTAAAGATAGAACAGTTGCTAATAATAAAATAATAAATGGGAAAATAAAGTGCAAAGTGCCTCAGTTAAAAATTAATGATAATTTAAATTTCTATGAAAAATCTAACAAAACTTGATTTTCTATCAAAAATCGAATAAAACTTGATTTTCTATAAAAAATCCAATACACTTAATTTTCTATTAAAAATCTATGTTCTGTACTCGAATTATTTGATAAATGGTAACAAGTTATTATATATAAAAGTTATTATATGGTTGGTTAAACGTAATAGTTTATTTCATTAACCTCCTGCCTTATTGAAAAGAAACGGAATAATATTCATACTTAACAGATTATTATTAAAAATTGTCATGCAATAATTATCTGCAGAATATAGACAAAGAATTTTTATTTGGCATAGAGATGCTCAGTGTAATGGATTAGTCTTACTATTTTCGGAAAGAAAATTGTAAAAATTGCAGCTGAAAATGTTCCTCCGCATGAAGAATAATACGAATAGATTTGATTAAAATTTATAATAATCTGTACAAAACAACATTCACATTAAACTTAATTAGTTGACATTTATTGAACTTTTGTAAAAATGTCGCAATATTTCGTTAAAATAATATAAAAGCTATCATAAATCATTGATTTGCATAAATTAACTTTTTTCATTATCCGTACAAACCTCTCCTTGGAAGGGTCGGTAGCAAATATATGGTGCAGGGTAACAAGGTAGTTAAAACCCTACTATAAGTTGGTCGGTCCCTTTTAGGACCACGAGGTCGTTAAATCTACGAACACAGCTAAATATTTCAATGCGTGAAGTAACCTGGTTAATTACCTGGGTAACCTATTAAACCGAGGGCTTTCCTTGCAGATGTTCGTCCTCTGCTGTGTTTCGGAATGGCGGGCACTTTACTTAACAATGACAGCTTCTAATCATTGGAAACGTTGTATTTGTATACAGATCAGACGAATGTTTGATAAACTATTTGCGAAAGAAAATTTGATAAACTATATGCGTAACGTGCAGAAAGTACATTTTATGTTTGCAGCAATTGCAAGGAATGGAAATTAAATGGGAAGTAATAATTTTATAATAATTTGTAACCATTTTATAAATTAAAAATAACACATTGACGTGTTCAAATTCTTTCAATCTGTCTACTATTGGGTTGGCAACTAAGTAATTGCTGATTTGTTCAATGAAATAAAAAATTTTTTTTACTTGGAATGAAGTTTAATCTGTAATGTATTTTCCATTTTGTTCGATGACCTTTTGCCATCTCTCTGACAACTTGAAAATTCCACGCTCGTAGAAAGTCTGATCCTTTTCGGCCAAGAAACTGAGTCAAGTGAGGTTTTACAGCGTCATCATCATTAAAAGTTTTACCACGAAGGGAGTTGTCCAGGGATCGAAATAAGTGGTAATCCGATGGCGCGAAATCAGGGCTATATGGTGGGTGTAACATCAATTCCCAACCAATATCCATCAATTTGTGGAAAATGACACCTTTACGATTGACCAATTCTGGTTGCTTTTCCTCGACCGCTGCATTCAATTTGTACAGTTGCTAACATTCACGGATAATAAAAAATAACATAATAATAATAATAATAATAATAATAATAATAATAATAATAATAATAATAATAATAATTTTATAATATAACATTTACGGGTATCATAAAAATGGGAGTGAGAGACATCTATAACTGAAATCGGCAATTACTTAGTTGCCAACCCAATATTTTAAGCTACAACTATTCAACTTTATTATAAAGTATAAAATCCGTAGTTTAATAATTAGACCGCGGATTTTTATGCAAAATAAACATTGTTTACCCTAACTGCAAGATACTGGAGCTACGTAGATATTTACTTTATTCCTTATTCATTCGAATGAATTGAAAATAGTGCAACAGCATTATTCAATTCTTTAAATGTTTCTACCGTTCTGTATTTGATCAACTCGTTTTCGTTATAAGTGTATAAAATCCGGGATCATCAAACATTCCATTCTTTCGAAACATTAACTGGCTTTTACTAGAACATCCTAAACAGTTATAATATTAAATAGAATTCGAATCAACTATTTTGCGAATGTACGCGCCCGCAGACAAAATTGTAAGTTCGTAACAGAACAAATATTTAATCGATAACAGCATACGAACGATTTAAAAATCGCTTGAAGCAAACTCTCCAATCGCAAAACACGTGGAACGCTTCTTCATCATTCGAAGTTTCTCCGTGAACTTTTCTGGAACGCTCGCGGTTCGATATCCCCGTTGAATATTTGTCCGTTCGAATTAATAACGCGAGATAAGTGGAGCGCGTATACCTGGGTAAGGTGAATGGTCTTATCATCCGAACGCGATGATTCTCAAAGCCGGTCGTTATCTCGAAGATTCTTCGGGATCGAGCAAACTGAATCACCGGTGATCGTGGCCGCGATGATCGCACAGCTCGAGAATTCGAGACAGCCTGTCGATCGGAGCGTTACGTCCGCGAGAAAGGGGGACTTGTTTACTACGATAAAGCGTAACCTTAGAGAAGGAAAGTGTCGTAAGTTACATTCACCGATCGGCACGAAAGCGCGTTCTGCCGGCAAAGTGCAACGAACCCGCGATTAATTATTCACGACGATCTCGCCGACACGGCTCGGCCCGCCGCGTAACGCGATAATGTAATAACGCAATTAATCCCCGCGATTATGATTGATTGACACGTCATACTTTCTAGTTGCGTGTCCATCACCGTTCCGCGAGACACGGCCGCCGAGCTTTTGTTTCCGATTCATTGCCGGCGAACTGACAAAACGTGTCGGCCGACCCAACGATGTAAATTGTTTAATCGACGCGCCGTTCCGACCAATGGAACGTCTGCTCGTACCAAAATAGAGGATCGATTCAATTAACTCGCCAACGAGCAGCTGCTTTCTGATTGATCGACTTGTTGGTAAATATTATTTGCAACCGCGATCTCTTTATACCGTGTTAGATGATGCTACCAACACTGCGATTTTTGCGGGATTTTCGTATTTGTTGATAGATCTCGCTTCATTTTGTAAGTTTCGGCAGTCAACGTACCAATGAAAAAATTCTTTTTGGATTGTTAATATTATTATTTAATTCTTTGTTTTCTACCTTTCGGTTTTGAAAGTCTTCCGGTTACAGCGGATCCTTATTCTAAACTTCTCATACAATTGAACTTACGTAGTATTGCTTAAAGTAGCTTCGATATGTACTTTATCATAACATAAGTATAAACTAGAATTTAAAAGACGAAATATAAGGCATAGGTAATACATAGTACTTAAATATAGCATTAATCATTACTCTAGAACTCTGACTTGAAGAAGACCCTAAGCTTTGAATTTAATCCTCTGTACTTTGTATTTTGTTTAACCAATCTCATTCTTATATTATGGTTGTTCATATTTTGTTGTCTTGTATTTAAAAATCTCTAGTTACCATAAATGCATAAAGATGGTCTATTTATCATTATACGGAAAGAATTCAATTAATTGTTAGTTCAGGACTGATTAAAATGAGATAGTATAGCAGAAAAAATGTCTATTGTTTATGTTATTTTTATGGTTTTATATTGTATTCGTATTGTATGAATGTCTCGTGCTGGTTATATTACTTATGCTTACATTATGTTTATATTATAAATTATATAATTTAAGAAAAAATATTTTTCATAATACGCATATCCGCGAATATGGACAATGAATTTTCAACGACTCAGACAAAAAGTGTTTGTTTCTAACATTATCTAATTTTCATCCTATCTTGTATTTTCAAATGCGAAACACGCGAAAATGCGATGTTTAATTATGAGATTTATTCTAGCTATAACCTAATTTACTCGAACACTGCTTTAGCTTGCCAGTAACATATGCAAAACAATGTCATTTTCTCTAAAAAACAAAATCAGTCTAATCATCTCAGACTTGCTCTCCATGTAAAAATCGCATAATTTGCGATTGAGCACATGAAAATATGTTACCAAAATATAAAATTTGACCCAATCGTATTCTAAATTACACGAATACTACTCTGGTATGTCAGAAACAATAAGAATCTGAAAACGACCTCTTCTCTAAAGAAAAAAAAATCAGTCCGGTTATGTCAGACTCGATCTACGTATAAAAATCACATTATTTCATTGCTCGATGAGCCTAATGGTGTCGCGAATTAGGCGGACACGTAGAGTTTCGCAGAGTTGCATTGCTCGCGGCCGAGTTAGCGCTCAGTTCCGCTAACCTCGCGGCGAATTGTCGTCTCAATTGATCCTCGTCCTCGACGGTTGTCGGGCTTAATGATTCCTGACTGCAGGAGGCCACGTGCGCCGGCAGTTTTCCGACGGTACGTACACGATCCCGATCCGACGCCTGATGTCACTTCCGGCAGCCCCATTGAACCCGATAAAATCGAGGAAGTTTCGCGGCGCTCGAGCGTGGGCGTAATCGAAACTGACCTCGCGTGCGGTGCCAGACGGGTCGCTGGCGAATATCGGGACACCCGAAGACCGGTTTTCAAGTTGCTCGCAGAGGCAGGAAAGTGAAGTCAATTCGCCAAAGGAACGCGACTTCGCGGACGATAATGAGCCGCGGTCGAAGATAATATTGTCAATTATGGAATATTTCCGGAGATTTATAATAATTATCTTAATTGCTCTGTCGCTGAAGTTATTTCCTTGGTTTTGCATATCATGTTGGGTGGAACTGTGACGTTGGATTGTTCTGCTTGCCATTAAGAAGATCTGATAAGGTATTGGGTTGGCAACTAAGTAATTGCCGATTTCAGTTATAGATGTCTCTCACTCCCATTTTTATGATATCCGTAAATGTTATATTATAAAATTATTATTATTATTATTATTGTTATGTTATTTTTTATTATCCGTGAATGTTAGCAACTGGACAAATTGAATGCAGCGGTCAAGGAAAAGCGACCAGAATTGGTCAATCGTAAAGGTGTCATTTTCCATCAGGATTATGCTAGGCCGCACACGTCTTTGTCCACTCGGCAAAAATTGATGGATATTGGTTGGGAATTGATGTTACACCCACTATATAGCCCTGACCTCGCGCCATCGGATTACCACTTATTTCGATCCCTGGACAACACCCTTCGTGGTAAAACTTTTAATGATGATGACGCTGTAAAATCTCACTTAACTCAGTTTTTGGCCGAAAAGGATCAGACTTTCTACGAGCGTGGAATTTTCAAGTTGTCAGAGAGATGGCAAAAGGTCATCGAACAAAATGGAAAATACATTACAGATTAAACTTTATTCCAAGTAAAAAAAATTTTTTATTTCATTGAACAAATCGGCAATTACTTAGTTGCTAACTCAATATATCACGTGGAAGGGAATGGAAATTGAAGATGATTAACACTAAACCTACCAAGCAGTAATACTAACTGGCATGTACTGCTTCACAAAAGTGAGAAGACCGAATTTATTTGGAATTTGTAAAGTTTTTATTATAAAACTTGCTCCAATAATATAACTTATTCAAGCGTTTTCCACGAAAGACTCTCAGAACTTTGCAGAATTGCAAAATAAGAAAGCGATCACTTTGACCGCGGTAGGTTTAGTGTTAACGTTGTGCTGGAGAGATTGCAGAATGTAGAAAGTGAAGCATATTCTGACATCTTTTAACATTATATGCTGCAAAGTTTAGCAATAATATCGAGAGCACCTTGTGAAAATAATGTGTGGTAATGCAGAATTTTCATGATATAATGTTAAGTTTTTCGAAGACAGTTAAGTGCTTATAGTTTAACATCAATGGAAATTTAATCAAGGTTTTTAATGATCGATTCAAGGCGCAGGATTTAGTTGCTTAAATCAGAGTTCAGAATGCTTCGGAACGACGCTGCAACGATAGTCAGAAGGCGGAGCCTAATGTTGCGTTCCGAAGTATTCTCCGAGCATCGTTCTAAATGATCATTTCCACTTTTTAATGATATTTTTGTTCGAGATGTTTCAACACGATTTGATGACACATACTAAGTGTAAACCTTACTGAACCTACCTGAACCCTTTGGAATCATTAAGATATAAATACGTATAATGATAGCTTAAATTACATTCCATCAGAAAGGGTTCTCTGATGAATCAATGTTTTCAGCGAAGTATGTCTCACGGTTCGTTCATAGAAGTCTCCGATCATTCTATGGACTCTTAATGGAAGCTTCTCGTTTAGAACCGTTGTAGCAACGTTTGGCATTTTTGTTACAAAATTAATGTTCGTACATTCTTGATATCTGTTTCTCGTCGAACATATCGGTTTTTTTTATCTCTAATATTGTAACAATATTTTTGAATTATAGTTCTTCATTATGACATTCATGCAAGTTCACACCATTAGAAATTCCTTCGAAAATTGTCACACATTTTACGACTCTTATTTACTCAGAATCAATGAACATCTTTTCCATTAACAATGAATGTCAATATGGATCGATAGCACTTTAATTAGACAAACTTTGATATACATTGATCAAGAAATTCTTGGTCAAATTGAGGTCACTCTAGCTTGAATTGTATTTAATGTTTTGCCAACATATATATATATGCACATTCTATAAATGATATAAAATTGATGCAAAGAATATCTGAGTTTGAATGATAATATTGATAGTACTCAGGTTATGTGACTTTGACTTTAGCAATACAAATTTGATTTTTTTTACTATCTAATACACGTGATCATGTCCAGAAGCTAAATAATTCGAGGCTGTTCGGTTGATCAGGCACCGTCATTCAAGAGCACGCACTCTCAGAACGTTCATGCACGACTCGCTCGACTACAATAACGCGATGGGAGTCGTAAATTCGGGCTCGTTCGGACGTTTGTGTGTTTAGGATCACGACATGTCGACCCTCCCGTGGAAGACGGTTCGTCCTCGAACGCGAAAAACCGGAGGACCTCGTTCAAACACGCTGGAACGATTTTTCTTTTGCCGGGAAGCCGGGGAACGACGCGTCTGGCATCGCAACTCCAACCACGTTCTGTTCTCGCAAAGTGGGAGCTGCAGACGGGGCAACGAAGCATGATAATCACGCGTGGAATTTTGGGAAACTGTGTTACCTTGCGACGAGCATTCGAATGGCAGTGCGACGAAGCATGGACGAAGAGATAAAACGGAGAAAACGTCCGGGAAAGATAAATTTTTATTTATATTTTACGACCTGACACAGTAGGAATCTTGTTCTTCTAAAACATAGTGATCTTAAAGGACTACATTTTCTCCGAATCGTAGAGATGTTCATTGTAATAAGCACGCGAATAATTTCACACAAAATGAATTTCACACTTTTTTGTTCTTACAATTATGGAATGTAAAATCTAAGTCGAATCATCCTGATTATGTTGATCACCATCCTGCAGAATTTTAATTTGGTATGCACAAAATGCAGATTTGACTATGGATCAGTTTTTACATTTCATTACGAATCACTGTTTAAATTTGATATGAAAATTCTATCGTCAATTTTTCTAGATTAGTTTTTAGGACCCGTTGAATAGTAAATTTTCAGAAATTTTCAAGTGTATTCACTGTTTACTACAATTTGGAAATTAATATATGGGTGAAAAGGTTAACGAACTTCTGCGTTGCTTACGCAAACAACTGTTTTGTTCTGGTAGACAGAGTGGGTTGAACGATAGCGTTCTTTATCGCGACACATTTTTGCCAGTCTGTTGGTGATCTACTTAAATGATGAACATTACACAGTAGCATTTCATCAAGTTCAACGAGCGCGACGCGAACTATGAAAAAAATCTAATTTTCAACAATTAAACAAATTATATGCGAGTATTGAAAAACAAAGAAATAAATCACTGAATCATTGAACACTGAACAATATCGTTTAGCTGAATTTTCTAAGACATATTTACGTTTCATTTCATTCTACATTTGTCATAAAATATTTCTAGAAATTTTACACACCTTTTGTGTTGAAGAATAAATATCCTTTTAGAAGTATTCGATACTGTTGCAGCAATAAATTAGAAAGCTTTTTTCGTTTTGCCACGCCTTATTTTCCGGACATATGCAAAGACCTTTTGTCTGCTTTTTCGATTTTCCATTCTGATCGATCATATGAAACGTGAAATAGTAATGCGTGCATACGCCTAAAATATGACAAGGGTGACTTGTGCATTTTGTTATTCTTGTATATATAATATGGTATTCTAAATCTCCACCCTATTTTATGTTCTCTATAGAATTCCAATTCTAGGGTGCAGTTCAATACAGCAGTTTCACTCATACGAAGTTCATAATACAATTTTCCAATGCGTGAGCATAAAATACTGTAGCATTTAGATTTCTAAAATAATGTATACATTATTTTAACATACACCTGTGATAGTAAATAAGTGCAATACTATTTACTACACTTCAAATACCAATTATTGTAAACGTAAATAATTAAAATAATACGTAGTAGTACAAATAAGAAAAGGAAGATTACAATTTCTAGTTTTCTAAGAAAATGATAATTATAGTTTATTTATTTATTTATATATTTAACATAAACGGACATAAACAGAAACTCCTTTAATTTTCTACAAAAATTCGACACGATAATAATAGCAAACAAAAGATAATAAATACTGTAATAAAAAGTAATCAAAAAATTAAGAGATCTAAAGTTAATTGTTTGCAAACAAAAATTCAAAATGGTTCTAAAGTATCTACAAAATATTATTCAGCATATCATTTCAACTTCTTACTCTTTGTTGAGCTGCAGCTCGGCCGTCGAGTAAAACTAATTACGGCTCGTTCACTTGTTCGTCGACATTATTAAGATACATTTGTTTCAGTGTTAACCTACTGCGCCCGTTTTACAAGGTATGCAAGAAACGACAGAGGAAAAAGGAAAAAGAAACTTGTTGCAAATGACGTCAAGTACCGTGATCGATAAGGATCAACAGTGAAACACGGTGAAACGCAATTCTGCCGGTGAAAGCCGACCGGAAAAAAAGCAGAAACGTTGGAAAACGCGAAATAAAAGATCCCACTTGATACTGTTTTAAATACGGTGTGCCTGCTAAACGTTATTACTGTCCGTTCTCACGCATTAAGAGCCTCCGGGGCAAAAAAGAAAGAAATCCGCTCACTACATAATTGCGGTGGTGCTGGCTGTTAGAATGCTCTCGCGCCGTCTTGGAAGAAACCACGCTTCTCCCGAGGAAATACGATCGCTTCTCACGAAAATTTCCAATAACATGTTTCATCCGAGCAAGAATAAACGCGGCTGATCGCCGCGCGAACATGAATTCGTGCTGTGATAAACGGATTATCGATCTTTGCAAAAAGTCCTGTTTGCTTCGAGTAATTTTCAATGGCTGGAAGCAGTGCTTGAATGAAATTGTTGAAATTTTCAATTGGTTCGGGATGTAACAGTTATTTTTTGACCTTTAATTGTTCCGCTTTAAGAAATCTCAGTTTTAGATCTCCTGAAACTTTTATTCCATATTTATGCATAAACGGAGAATGTTTGCTTTTTCGGAAATGGGAAAAAGTTCTTACATAATGGTTCTTCGTTTTGCCCTTTTTTCCGTTCAATGTAATTTAACTAAGTAGCGCAAATTTTTATATTTTCCTTGAAAATATCTGTTAACAAATAAGTGTATCTTCAGAATCGTTATCGATCAAATATAAAATAATCGTTAAATTTGAATTTTTATATCAGAATTAAAGTGTTGACATGAAAGTTAACTTGTATCGGAAAGAAGAAATAATTCAAAAGTTTACTAAATAACTTGTATTTATAACAGTTAACGGTTAAAGTCCTGACTGAAACTAGCCGGAAATCAAAGTTGGTTAATGTCTTACTGAATGCTTCCTAATTGATATTTAAATAAATAGATAAAAGTAGGATAACTACGGTACCCGTTAATTGTTTTCTTTTACCTGAAATCGTAATTTTTTTTTAGTTGTTACACTATCAAATAGCATTCGTTGTCGTATAAAAATCGACAAGGTCATTTAACAGTAAAGACTTTTTTTTAGAAAGTATCTAAAGGAAGACAGTAGCCTGAAGATGAGCAAACAGTTCTCGGAACAGGATCAATAACAGACACGATGTAATAAAAATGTTGCCAGCGCAATTAGCAGATTCTGATTTGAATGATAAAGGAGAGACCTGGTCTACGTCAATAAGTTTACGGGTCAAGTAACTTAAATTTGAATTAATCTGCATGTAAAATACATTATGGAATCGACCCGTTGGTATTATCATGGTTACATGACTTTTTTTCCGTGCACCGAAACGTATAAATACGGATAGAGGAATGTAGTTTCCAGAATAAGAAATATTGGATAATTTAATTGAACTCAATCTTATCCGAGAAATGCCGTCAAATGACTGCAGAAAGATTCCGATTTCAGAATGATTCTCTGTCATTAATATAACTGGACATCGAGTCGGTCTGCTCTTAATGTTACATCGATGAACTTTAAGTTCGCTTTACGTGGTTCGATAATTCTCAGAGTTAATTTATACGGAATTATGACTGAATAGTTTTAATAGTTTGTAATAATTTGTGCACACAAGCGTCTGTAGTTTACAAATTACACGAAATGTTCAATTTAGAATTTATTGGAGTTATTTATTCGTCTCGAAACAAACGAGAATCATTCTCGTACTCAAAGCATAAATTTAACTTTATAAATAATAAATTCTTATAAATATAAGTAAGTAAATCTTTTAACTTCTGAATTATTTATTCTTCTATTTTCAATTAACTTTTACTTTAACACTTCAATTTTGTTATGGAAGCTCAATTTTAACAGTTATTTTATATTTCATTGATGAACATAGATGCTTTAAAGTAAAATATAAAAGTTTATGCTATTTTCCAAATTACTTAATATGATTTAAGGAAATCGGACAAATATAGATGGGTAAAAAAGTCCTGAGTTTTCTGTACTTCTTTTTATTACACGGTTACATTGAAAACAAAGAATCATTACGTAGGTAATTTCTCTCAAGTATCCATTTTGTCAAGAACTAAAATCTTGAGAAAATTTTTTCAGAAAAATAAATTACTTATTCAAAGTAGTGAGATATAAACAACTTCAATAGGTTCATGAAATCGTACAAAATAAAATGTGTCTAACATCGTGTCTGAACACAAATTCAATTGGATTATTATTAGTTAAATAAAAATAAATTCATGCAGTCACAATATTCTCGTAAGTTATTTATGCGAATTATATTATATTCACCTGGGTTTCGAGAGTTTCGAATCACAAAATCGGCGCAAAGTTTCGAGAACTCGACATTTTCAGTCTATTCTGATCGATGTTGATAAAACTATACAAAATCAATTCAATTAGGGTGCCGCTGTTCATTCAAATATAAACTGCCACAGTTAGTTTGCAAAAATAGCTACTACAGATTCGTTAACTAAACCGGTTGGTCTCTTTTTCGTTGCAGACGTCTCTGAACCTGTAATTACAAACCCCTAATTACAATCATCAATCGTCCAAGGATTTGTATGCGTAACACTCACGAATGTGCAAACACGCAAAACAGCGTAACATTTTTCTTTCCGTTGAAACGAGAGTTTTCCAGCCGATAATTGAAAAGCTTCTCTCGCTGGTACTTTTATAGCGCAACTCACCAGTCACTCCGTCCATCTAAGCCAATCGTTAATGATCGAACTCTCGCTTGAAAACCAATCGTGAGAAAGCGAAGTCGCGAACCGATCTGTCGGTCCTTCTCCTTCGCATAGAATCGAAGCATAGCGGAAAATCCGATGGGAATAAATTTCCGGCGTATTCTCACGTTCAACCGTTCGCGGAAGGACGCGATTTCCTGCCCGAGGATTTGATTCATTCTATCCGCAAGGACCACGAGGGTATACCGGCGTAATATCGGGCTGTGCGCGACGCCATTCGCCGGGCCTTGATGGAAATGATAAACAAATTCCATCAAGGGACTGCCGTTACCTGGAGAAATTCACGATTTTTAAACCGTCCTCGACTTCGGCGACATTTCTATGATTATTTCAGTGCAAATGAACACCGGATTGTGCCAGTTTTAGTATTACATAACTGGTACATCAATTTTGCTATAATACATTATGCATTAATTTATAATGATACATTAATTATAGATTAATTTTTGTAGCATGTCGGATAAGAAACTAGGAATTTATTCAATAAATTAAGAAGTTCATAACTTTACGATAAATATCCAAATGAAAGCAAAGTCTAATTACATTTTTACTTTCATTTTATTTCGAACACTGTACGAAATTAAATGAATTTTCAAAGCAAAAATAAAATGTAATTGAATTTTACTGAATTTGTTTGGATATTTATCGCGGAGTTCGTATAATTATTTAAGGCACTGACAATCTAAGATCCGACGAGTAAAAAGTGCATTTTCTAATCATCTGATTTATCAAGAGGAATAAAATTCATCTAAATTTTTTGTCTGCACGAACTTGATACGATCATTTTAAACATATACAAACTTACTGGTGACTTTCGGAAAATGCAATTAGCGAGAAGCATGAAAGAACCTAATGACTAAATAACGAAGAAGATCAACTAGTGTTATATACGAAGAAGATCAAAATTAAAGTAAACACAGTGATATAATTGTAATGACTTCTACTCGTATGAAAATTATGATCAATACTATCGCAAACAGAATCTGGTTTTCTCGAGTAAATAAAACTGCATCTGATTAATAGTGAAAATGTATGGGAAACACAATGCCCCACAGTGCCTCCAGCAAAGCCAATAAATACTAAAGTCCCGATGAAATAATTTATTACAAATAACGTCTGATCGAATGCTGTTCTGCAAACTGAATAGAACTAAAACTAAGAACTAATAATTCGAAAAATTAGTCAGCAACGTATTTCTGCCAACGATGATCAAACAAAGCATAAACAACAGAAATGTAATTTCATGGACCGATGGTGAACAGCGGTATTAATTATAATTCTGTGCAGGGTGTAAATAATATCGGCGATAAATATGCAAGTCGGTTTCAGTTCGTCGGAACAAGATCGTGGAAATCCGACTCGCGGTTCCCGTGATACTTCTCGAGATCGCGTCGCAACATCGATTGTTGAGCACGATCAGCCGCAATTAAGTAACAGCCACGGCCGGTTTCGAAATCATTTCATAACGAGACCTACATTCAGCCGCCGCGCCGCGTCGCGCGGCCTGAAATTTGTTTCATTCCCGGCGCACGTTTTCATCCGCTTCGCGCCGAGCGCTCGCAATTAGAACACAATTACCGGCTAAAGGAACGGCAGATCTCCTCGTATTGTTTCTCGATTTTATTGCCAGCGATTAAACGCGACCGCCATTGTCTTATCCTTTCACCGGCGACAATGCCGTGGGTATCACACTTTTCAATCCTCGTCGTTGTCGATACTTGCAATTAAAGCCAGCATTTTTCGCGGATCGTTTCGCAAAGGCGTGGAAAACTTTGCTTCTACTGCATACCTCGAAGGAAAAATAGAATGCAAACATGTCAGAAATACAGCGGTCTGAATAATTATACACTCAATGTACTTTTGACGTTTTTACTGATGTTTAAACAAAACAAAAAAAGTATTATATTTTTATATTAGAAATAGCCGAAATAATATAAAATAGAACTATACAAATATGATATTTTGTTAAGTTTTTGTTTAGTAGTAACTATGTTTTTATCGCTACTATTCGTTTAGTAGTAACAAGTTTTTATCAGTAACGATGTAATATTATAATTATAAGTAATATATTATATATATTATATATTACATATTATATTATATTACTTATTATATATTATATATATTATAATTATAAGTAGTATATTATACTTATAATTATAAGTAATGAGTCTGTAATTATGCACATCGTTGTATTTCTTTGCATTTCGAGAATAAGTAAGAGTTTAATTGATGATAATCAGATAAAAAGATTGCAAATGGATTCCAAAATGACTCATAAAGTCAATGCATATTGTAATTATTACCAACCTTTAAATATTCTATAAAATTCAGTTCGAATGCGCAAGATATGGATCACGATTTCAAAATTATTATTAATACAATACGTCGTCGTATTAAATTCATGGATTAAACCTCTCGTTCAGCGTGTGTTGATTATGCACGCGATAAAAATACTTGCGATCGGGACAACGAGTCGCGTAATCCTAAAATCACAGAAGCTTACGGGTGGAGTACAGGCTTCTGAATTAAAAATGCTGGTATCCTACGCGTGAAACAGGATTTTCTGGATTAAGCATGAAACAGTGGACACGTTTCGTTCATCACTGAATAATAAAGAGGACAAGAATAAGTGGATTGTCCTTTACACATATCGTAGCATGCAAAGACTTCATAATATAATCCAATTTAATGAAACGTAAATTGAACCTTTTAGTCACAGACTCAACATTTACTTCTTTTAAATAATATCAATGAAATTATAATAAAGCCTAACGAATAAAATTATATACAACACTATCGAATAAATATGCAATCGACTAAAAATTTATCTAGATAAAAATTGTGATGCCGATAACATTTTATTCGAATAAGAATTCATTCAAATAAGAATCGATTTCAATAGAAATGACAATGAATAGCTCTTTATTCGAATAAAAGGATAGAATAATTTATGACGAATAATGAATAATAGTAATTCGAATAAAATATTCGACTAAAAAGTATTCATTCGGATAATTATCTTAGATAAATATTTCTTCGAAGCAATTCGAACGATGCCCGACTTTGTGTTAAGTATTCGATCTGTTAATTTTTGTGACATCTGCATAGAAACCGCAGTCCTGAGATCAATACTTTACACTAAGATCCGTCATAAAAAAAGAGAAACGACCCGATCGAAGAAACATCAATCTTCCCCGTTCTCTCGAATTCTGGATATTGAAAGAGGACAAAATTGATTAAAACGCGCGGCGCCCCAGAAACGCATGCCCGATTTTCCCTAAAAGCGACATAAGGTCGGCAGACGATATCGCAGTATAATGCTTTCTGGGCCATATTGCGCCAGTGCGTCGCAGATAAGTAACGCTCGATCATGTGTAGAGTCCGTTTATCTGTGGTTCTTTCGATGATCGCCCCTCGCCTCGCCTAACCATCGCCGACCAATGACGACGCGATCCCGATTTTTCACGTTCCGATGAAAAACAGAACCTCGAAACCCGCAAAACGAGCACTTAATGGATCCGAGTCCCCCCTTGCTCGACTGTGAAAAATCACGATGACATTACAGTTTGGAGCTCTTCATCGGCGATCCTACGAAAATCCCTTTCCTGCCCTGATTTTCTCTGTCCCCCCGACAGATCTGTTTTTCTCCCTTTTCTCGCGTCGCTCCCGCTGTCCTTTTTTTTTGCCTTCGCCTCTGCACGAACTTTTGTAAAAAGTTCGCGGACAATGTTCGGGGAATTACGGGGAACGGGGACGGTTCTACGTCGTTTCCGCGTCGTTCTAATGATCCGTGGTAGCGGACTCGGTTGTTCGAAAGTGGAGTGGACATAAGTAGCTCTCGCATGAATATTTCAGCGTGCACCGTGGCGCTTTTGTACGACGGCTTAATTTCTTTCGCATGGAAACACGTCGCGTCGTGGCCCTTTGAGGGGAAAATTGAGCGTGGTTAATCGAATCTACGGCGACGTGTACTGTGAATTGGGTCTAACGAATATGAATATTCCTTGGTTCGCGCGAAGTCGCTATTCTTTGCTTGCGAATAATACGTTCTTGCGATAAACGCTTGCGATGAATAGCCTGTTTAGTTTCCTAGTAAGAAATTATTATCGACTTCGCAGTTTTTCAACGCTTAGAGAAAGACGATGTCTTTCTAACAGTATAATAATACCATTTTTGATCGCAAACAATAAATTGTTGTAGCAAATGTACATTCACAATCGATATGGTACTTAGTAATAGTAATTGTAAAATAAAATAGTGATTGTAAATCTGGTTTAACCCTTTACACTCAAGCGATGAATCTGAGGCATCACTAAAATTGTTATATCACGTTCCAAGATTATTTTTATATTATCAACGTTTAGGTTTAAAAAATTGTTAAAAGTGTGACTGTTGCATGAGTCACAAGATACAATTTCGTGTGCATAAAATGCACTTTGTTGTATAAAATGGAAATGCTATAGGTCGGAAAAATTGAGTGCAAAGGATTAAAGCATTAGTAAATAAATAATGAAAAATTATTGTCGAGTTTGCAGTTTGGATATTTAGAGAATAATGATTCCAAGAGTAGTTAATAATATAATTTTTTGTTTATAAGCAATAATTTGTTATAGTAAATTTACATACATGACGAATAATCCTATTTAATTTGTTCATGGGGAATTATCATGTTCAGTTTGCACATTTGGAGAAAAACTATATGTTTTCAATAATAGCATTTTCGCTTGCTGTGCATTCGTCATCAATTATTTCTTTGTTTGTGGGGGAAATTGTTAATAAATTCACACCTTGAACATTACGAGGAACATTTCTTTAAGTCATTGTTAAAATACAGCATGGATCTCGACATATGTAGAATTTAAATATATGTATAACTTTATTTTCAAACAGATAGTAGACTTTAGATTAATAAAAATATATAATACTGATTTAAATACTACATTAAATCTTTACAGATTTTGTACAACAAACACTGTTGCTTACAGCTCGTTTTCGGATGAGCTAATGTAATTATAAGAAGCCTATACTTTGTTATTCTGCTAGCTTGTAGAAGGCTTTACACTCATTTTGCTCGTAGGACTTGTCCTCAATTGAGTGTTCCTTATGAGCTTTTTACTGAAAATCATTATGAGCCATATATGGGGGTCTGAGAGCGTGCTAAGAATAAAGTAACTGTTCTAAGCCTAGTCGTAAAAGAAAGCGTAAAGCAAGTCATTAAACTTCCCTTATGTTTAGTGACCTAATCTTTTCAGTGACTCGACACGCGAGTTTCTTCGAAAAATTTTCTGAGATTTTACTGTCACGGACGTAATCAATTTTATTGGACGCGCACAGAAACCAGTTTTTCTGTGAACTCGAGAAAATAATACTTCAAGAATTAACTGGTTACATAAAAACTGGGTTTTGTTCTTTTTGTAACTCATAATCTTTTACGTAACGGTTGAATTTCGTTGGTACCTTCGACCCATAATTGATTGCACAAGTATCGAACGGAAAATAATTTGGAAGTCAATTTCACGAATTATGATTCATTAAAGTTTCGTTTCAACAATGTAACCCGTTTAAACCTGATGCAACGAATGGAATTTTTGAAAATATTTTCTTCAGCCCGTTAAAAAGTTATCTTATGCACTATAAACAACAATTTACCTACAAACTTGTTAAAATTGATCCGACACGTTTAAACGTATAAGTTCTCGAAAATTTACTTACACATGAGTCTTTCGCTTTGCCCATTTCGATCCACAGAATATTGTCGAAAGTTGAAAACAGTTAATTGTAGAAATGTCTTACCTGAAACATAAAACACACCGATTAGACATTAAAATCCGATTAGACATTTAGAAGTAAGAAATTTTAGAAGCACCGCTCATAATAATAATTCTTATTTAGACTAAAAATTATTAACACGTTAAGCGCCGAAAAACAACCCCTAAAATCCCCATAACGTCGAAACAATTTAATGAATAAGACCGAAACTAGAAAGTTAAAATTGATCATAGTGGATGGCATTAGAACGCTTTCGTATCCGAGACATCCTAATTAAATTGTGATTGTTCGAATATATTATTGGGTTGGCAACTAAGTAATTGCCGATTTGTTCAATGAAATAAAAAATTTTTTTTTACTTGGAATGAAGTTTAATCTGTAATGTATTTTCCATTTTGTTCGATGACCTTTTGCCATCTCTCTGACAACTTGAAAATTCCACGCTCGTAGAAAGTCTGATCCTTTTCGGCCAAAAACTGAGTTAAGTGAGATTTTACAGCGTCATCACCATTAAAAGTTCTACCACGAAGATAGTTGTCCAGGGATCGAAATAAGTGGTAATCCGATGGCGCGAGATCAGGGATATATGGTGGGTGTAACATCAATTCCCAACCAATATCCATCAATTTTTGCCGAGTGGACAAAAACGTGTGCGGCCTAGCATTGTCCTGGTGGAAAATGACATCTTTACGATTGACCAATTCTGGTCGCTTTTCCTCGACCGCTGCATTCAATTTGTCCAGTTGCTAACATTCACGGATAATAAAAAATAACATAATAATAATAATTTTATAATATAACATTTACGGATATCATAAAAATGGGAGTGAGAGACATCTATAACTGAAATCGGCAATTACTTAGTTGCCAACCCAATACAATGAAAATGGATTCTAAAAATTGGTCAAAAATTAGTGTCACCCGTATGTGGTCGACGCGGCGCTCAACGTGTTAATACTTATTCTCTAATTTAGATTGCACAAATATATTTATAAATTAAAATATATTTTTAAATATATTTATCATTCGAAACGAACAGACTTGTTTCTTGTTAACAGGAATACGTACATGGTTATTACTTCGATGCACAAAATATACTCTGAACGGAGATATACTGCTCCAAAGTCTGATGCCCCAAAACCATAATTATTTTTGCGCGGATGAGATATTGTATGAAGGGTTAATGGGCTACGTCGGATCGTAATGTTTTGTTTCGAATTCATGGGTAGATAGTATAGCGAGTGATAATTGTTTGCTTCCGGACGTGAACGTGAACGTGAACCAGTCTCAACACACGCCAGTTCTCTCGGTGAGTTTACTGCGACCATTCGACGTAAGACGAGAATCCGTTTTCTTTATTTTACAAGCCAACCGAGCACACATCGTATATAATTCATGAATATCTACGTTTATTACGTCATTATATTTAATAAATACGTGGAGATCGTGCAAGTACCTGTGTTACAACCGTATTGTATACTATGATAAACGATTCGTCTATCACTATCAAACAGTTAGAAATTACATGGAGTTTTCAAAGTTTTCACGATCGTTAGCTAAAAAATTCCGTTGGAACTATTTTTAAACATCGCTTCCATAATAAGCAATCGATGCGGCCTTGTTATTTTTACTTATTGCTACTGTTATTTTTAATACTCGGTACTTAAATGTCATCTGAAATTTTCATAGCTTCAAGATTAAAAATTCAACCTCAGGCTCGGAGGAATTTAATTTGGTTACAGTTTTGCAGCAATGTTTAAGGCTCGAGAAAGAATAAATTCAATAACAAATTTACATTGCATATTAAATATGTGCAAGATGATTTTTAAACGACAAACAACTTATGCTTTAAGCGTCTAGGCTACTGTGATTTATTAACAAAAGAATACTGCAACTTGATATCCACTTCGAATTACAAATACGGTTAAAATTATGATTCACAAGATTTGACTTGCAGAGATCGGTTGAGAATTGAGATTATAAAGGTAAAATATATGATTTTACGCGCGCGTTGCAAAGGTAGCTGAAAATAGTCATTTATGTTGTGGTAAAGAAAATTATTCACTGAAATATAGTATTTCATGCGTTTAAATTTCTATTAATTATTTGAAATTCTATTTTTTACGGTTAATATTTATTTAATTTTCAATTGTATTTATTAATATTTATTTAATTTTTAATTGTATTTATTAATATTTATTTAATTAATATTTAATTAATATTACATTTTGCATCTGTTTGCTTTCAACAATTTCCATATCTCAAATGTAAACACGAGTATCAATACAACAATTCGCTATTGCTTGGTCGACAAAATTTCATGAAAATAATATTCAGACGTTTCATTTTACGCACAATAAAGAAACCATTTATTTCAATTAACTATTTCAGATTCCGTTTGTAAAATATTTGAGATATTCATTATACATTTGTAACATCAATTAAGTATTTCATTGAATACAGATATAAAATGCTGTTTCAAACGAAGCATATGTAACACAGTTGAGAAAAATAGTACATATTTACAAATGTTCGCATTTCTAAGCTGAAATATTTGTGCCCAAGCCTGGTTACCACACGCATGCCGAGTTAAACGCACAAAGGGACGCTAAAACGTTCACTAAAACGACGATTTTACGGCCCGATAAATTGTGGAATTTAACCGGACCCACAAATCATTCTCCGGACGATTATAAAGAGTCGTCGCCCGAGATTTCTAATTGACACGTCCCCATAAAAACGCCGTTGGAGTCGGGACGTGAAATGTCGCCGCGAAGCGTTCAATAGAAAGAGAATAGAGGAGTCGAAGGGAGGACTGCCCTCGTAAATCAAGCCGAGGAGTTGATCGAAATTCGCGATCCATCGGCGAATTGGTCGGTCCCGTTAGCTGGCCAGAAATTGCAAGGAGAGAACGATCGCGATCTTTTTATTTCTTCTCCGGGCGCCCTGGGCTACGATAATTAAGGGCAGCCGATTACAGAGCCCCAAGGAGACCCTATCACCTGTTCCTTCAAAAGAAAATAACGCTATTCTCGCCACGTTCTCGCGAACTTCGGTTTCTGCTACCTTGTTAATCGCGTTTCTATGCGCCGAAGTTTCGGAGTCATTCCTGACACTGAAACTTTCGTTCATTATACCGTCGTTAAAAACTTCGGAGCTAAGCCTTTAAGTGAGTCACTGTACCTAAGAGTACCCCTCTAATGACATCACTTTTACAGAATTTTTAGGGCTTTGGGAACGAAGCCAGATAAATTGAACGTTAATGCTAGAAGTAACAAAACAGGTAAATTGACTGGTTTGCAGCTTTCTCATTTTAAAAAAAAACTTATTCAATCAAGTACATATTATAATATAAATTAATATAATCAGCAGTCCATTTATTTAATGGCACTCGTAACACGTGGTAATAACAACTCAATTCCGCTTTGATTAATATTTCTAAAATTTCTAGAATTTCTTCAAACTATATTATTTATTCGCTTGAAAAATTAAAAATTTAAGTATTTAATACACTAGAATCTCCTCAAATTCTCAATTTTATTAAATTCTTTGTAGAGTTATCTCTTCCACAACAAGGAACTATTTCTTATCACAAAAGCAGTTGCCGCTATCTTATAACGGACATCATTAAGTAACATAAGGAGAATCTTTTTCCGTTATTTGAAATGATGCTTGATTATAGAGTAAAAATTAGTTAACTCTACGTTACTTACTTCTCTCTTTTGAAAATACCGTATACGCTGTGATTTGATCTTGATAAGAAAGTGAAACGAAAGTAAAACGAAATCGTAAATTCCACTCTAGTTAACATTTGAACGTGCGACTGTACTTTCCATCGTTTCAGAAATTCAAAGTGCTCAAAATAACGGTTAATTATCATTAAGAAAACCTTGTATTTAGTTATCACGTGCGTCATGAATGCATAAAACTTGCAATTTATTCGTAACAGTTTACAGTAGCGATTTCGTACCGAAGCAGAAACTAGCATTTTCTTTCGTTCAGTATTTATCGCTAGGCTGCGGATTTTATGCATTTATATATATTATTATTATTTCATACATATTATTATTATTATTTTATACATATACATATTTAATGCATTAAAATATGAAACGATGAAATCATCAGAAAAATTTCAGAATTCGGTTACGCTATTTTTAACTTACTAAAATTTTCGAGAAAGAAAACACGTTTTCATGTGGCGTCCGATCTGAACAATGCACTTGGAAAGTTTTTGCTCTATCTAAGGACCCTAGTAATCACAGTATCGTCAGTTATCATTTTCCAAAATAACGAAATCTCCAACAGTCAATAAATCATAAACGTTTCCCGGAAACCGGCGTCACACAGAAATTAAACACGTAAAGAATTTTCTGCTCCAATTCCGTTAGCCGTATTTTATAAAATATTCCTACCCGGTTGACTCCAAGAGAATCGCTTCCCGCGATCGAATCGTCCGCAAATTTGTTCTGTACACCGGGTTCGGCTCGGCTATCATTGACAAGAATTCTCGGCCGAGCTGCCGCGAACAAAGCGAACCTATTCTAGCACCTAACTAACCACGCACCTAAGCATAATTGAATTTCACGCGGAATTAAGCCGGCCGATCGAGTCGCTTTTAATAATGCCCCAGCGACGTTCAATATTTATAAAGCGGCTGCATAACGGGACAGGGACGACAAGGTTAACGAAGGTCTTGGGGAAGCGTCTGTAATTAGACGACATTTTGTTCGGTGCAAAGCTCTGGGACGTGGCTGCTTCCTGCGCTCTTTTCCTCTATCTCTCTATCTATCCTTCTTTCATTATCTCTCTCTCCCTCTCTCTCACACACACACACTCATTCTCTCCTTCTGTATCATTCTCTCTCGTGGGGCGAGTATTTGTAAAGGACCTGCGTTAAGACCCGGAGGACCTACTTACTGGTTCGGCCCCACCTGCCTTTCAAGTCCTAAAAACAAGACCAACACGGCTCCAACTTCCCTCTGCCGAACTTTCCTGTGACCTTCTTAGGGCGAACCCTTCGCTCGATTCTTTATTCCCTCTTTTGAATATCGAATCTCGGAAAGGCCCGCTCCAATAGGAGATTCTTTATTTATTCAACAGATCGGAATGCTGGATGAATGCGTTCGCAGTTCTGTGGCACTGTCTGACGTAATGTTTCATTTTACACAATAAATAATATCGTGGTATAGGATGATTCAAACCTGTAATTTAGTAACTTATTGTGTGTCGAGACTACGGTCTAGTCGAGTGGACTATTAATGGACTGCGGATTTCTATGCGAAATCAAAATTGTCGAAGTTCGTATAGGAAACGTGACAGATGAAACTGTCTTTCGTCTTTTAATAGTTTTAATAAGTTGTAAATAGTGTAAAGATATATATATATATATTCTGTAATTCGTCTCTGACATCCTGTCTGCACAGTTTCGTTTTCTAGTTAGTCGGTTTTGTGAAAAATTCATCGTTGCGAGTTCTGCAAATACATTCATTGCTACCGTTGCTTGTTATTCTATTGTTGAGTTTATTTCTGGTTTAGTCCAACAATGCCGTTACTAAATACCCGGGAAGAATGAATTTCTATTTTGAATTTTGGCCTTAACAGGGACGACATGCGTAACCGAACCAACGATTCTTGATTTAGGACCGCGCTAATATACTTCAACTTTTTATTGTTTGCTCGATAAAACATTGAGAAGCGTTGCGAATAAATGCGATTTGCTTCGAACGGAGGCATCGAATGCGCAGGAATTCATGGGCTACCCCAGTTTCGGGAATAAGGGGTGAGATCATCTCTCTGCCACCTGGGGTGGCGACAATGTGTCCCATATATCACGTAAAAAGCTTTTAGTTTGATCTAAAATATCGAAAAAAGGGGAACACGTCACCGGTCGTTTTCTGACCAAATAATTTGTAACACACGGTCCAACCCTAAGTAACAATCGAAAACCTGTTACCCCAATTTTTCTACAAAAAGCATCGTGGATAAAGCTCGCCAGGTTTCAATCAAAATTGACGAGATTCGCAAATTATTTTTTTAGCGAGTTCATTAGTATTCGTGGAATTATATGAGCTTACAGATTAAATGTCTCTTGTTTAATACGGCTCGTAATGGAAAATGGATTATACTTTGATCGAAACATTTCTGTAGTTTGATATGTCACTATGCACTAGGGAATATAATATTCCATAAATTTATTTAACAAAATTAATCGTTTATCACGTTGGCAGCATTACATTGCGTTGTTAACATAAGCCCCCTCGCAACGGTAATTGTTATTAAGGGTAATTATAATTAATTCAGGTTTTACAATCGAAATAATCAAGCGTTACTCCAGTAATATGAAAATTCATGATATGAAAATAACATAAAATTCCAATAAAAAGTCTTGTAACAACTTCCATTCTTTCATTTTCTGTAACATGTGAGCTTTGTAATTTATAAAATATTTTGGAGCAATTATTTATCACATCTTCGAAAGTATGACAACAATTTATTCTCTCTAGTGGCCCCATCAGAATATGAAAATAATTAAAGAACCGAGTACATTCTAATCTGCTGTCAGAAACGATGAAAGAAAATCCTAAATAATTTCCTTCGATCTACACCTGCTAGAATCTTTATCTCATTAATCATAACATCGTGATCACAAGCTTTCGTTACCCAGTGTCGTCAACGTGCTCTTTCGATAACACAGCTGAAAATGCCTCGTAGCTACACGTTTCTCGGAGCCTCGTTGCTCAACTATGATTTAACCTTTTGCGGACGAGGACTCTCCAAAGTGTTAAGAATATTTCCCCCAGAAAACTGGATTACGCGTCGAAGACTTAACACTAATAGTAAACAATGATAAAACCGAATCAGATTATATCGTACGAAATAGGTTGTGGAGTCTCGATGTCGTTAATACGTCGACATTCAAAGGCTTAAAAACCTATCGGCCGCATCATAATTCACACCGTATCGGAGGAACCTGATCGGATGGCTAGCGAAAGGAACGTGCATAATTAAACAGCAATCAGCGGAAACACTTTGTACGCTCATCTACAAAGAAAAATCTCCCGTTCGGATTACCGAAACGACGGTGTTACCCTGTGCGACAAATTTCCCATTCAAACCTCGGCAAACAATGCAGCCAGTGTCAAAACGTTTCCCACAGCGCGGTACCTGAATGAATCCCAGCGTCCACGTCGGCGTCCTCGAAGACAGACGACTCGGTGCCTTCGTCATTATCCACGACAGAGTCATCGGGCGTCTCGTCATCCTTGGATTTCTCGCTGCCTGATCGGTTCTCGTTTCTGGCAGGCGTCGCGACGCCGCAGGGGCTGTCGACCGACACGTGTCTGCCGGGCACCTTGACCAGGGTGCTGGTGCTCCTGGCTAACTTGGTGCTGTGGGTCCTGCGTATCAACAAGTTGGTGAACGTGGTGTTCCCATTCTGCTTGCTCCTGGTCTCGGAGGACGCGTTCTTGGCGGCTCCGTTCGCCTTCGACTCGGCGATCTTTCCGGCCCGCTTCTCTTCGGTCTTCCTCTTCGGGTCCTCGTCCTCCACCTCGAAGCAGGCGATCGTGTTATTCAGACGGTTGTCCTTCCTGCTGGCGTCCTTCCTGCCGGTGAACCGGCTCTGGAATCTCTCGATGGTCTTGAACGACCTGGTCCTCTCGACCTTCTTCCTCTGCTCGGACCCGGCCACCGGCGGCTGCTGCTCGCTCTTCGGCGTCTCGAAGATCTTCGTCAGCGACTGCACCTTGCCCCGCGACTCCGGGAACGAGTCCTCGGGCCTCTTCGCGCTGGACATCGACTCATTGTTGCTCAATGTCCGCGTCAGGATCACGGTGGGCACCGCCTTGCTGATCGGGAACGTGTTGCTGGCGAACTTGTCCGGGTCGGCGCTGATCGTCTTCGGGATCTTGGACGGGTGCCGGGCCTCGCCGTCCAGCGACACGTAGAACGTCGACCGCCGCTTCGGGGACTCCTCGAGATTCTCCGCGTTCAACATGTCTCCCCTGCTCGCATATCAATGGCCTCGAAGTACCGCCGAGCTGCCGCCCGAATTCTGCGCAAGACCGAGCATCCTAGAAGAGTCGATCCTCTAGCGGCCACCTAGATCGAAACACGTCCTGGTCGTCTACGGGGCTCTATTGCTCGTTGCACGAAGATCGCGCGACTCGGTCCTCGTTTCCGCCGTAAATCAAACCAGGAGGACACCATAAAATGTGTGCCACACGTGTGCGACCAGGCCCCGAAGTTACTCCGAACGTACCAGTCGGTGGTCCACCGGCGGGAGTGTCCTCGAATTTACCTTACGGTCCGGCGGAGAGGGATCCAGGCGCGACCGCGGTCGAGGGCCCCGAATTGCTCGGCCAGGCCCAGAGCCCCCTAAATATAACCGAGCAGCGATCCGAGAGCACGTGTATCGCGAAAAACAAATACGGTCTTCTCGGAGTGCTGGCAGCAGCAGATAGCGAGCCGCGTCCAGCGTTCCCTCTATCGACGCTCGTTCTCGGCAGCCGTTTATCGCTGACCTCTGCGCAGCAGCCGCACCACACGAACAGACTGCCGTGGGACCTATCACTTTCTGGGGGTGGTATCACCTTCGGAGCACCTGTTAATCACCTGGTTCCTAACCGAAACAACACTCGACGACCACGGGCAATCCGACCGCGGAGATAATGGGCTGAGGAATGCGGGGAACGGCACCGACCCGCGCGACGGGCCCACGGACTCGGGCCGAATGCTCGACGCGTCGCGGCAACGAGAAAACGCGACGATCAAGACGAGTATCGAGAGATCGAGACGACACGGATATCACGGGATAGGGACACTCCGGCACGAGGTAAAAGTAAAAGGGTCTGAGTCACTGCCACGGAATCGGGCCCTCTCGCGGCCCCGGGGACCCGTCGCCTCGCTCCAGGAATGCGCGCAAACCGCCCGGATGAGCAACCAGCATCTCTCTCTCGGCCGTTTCTTTTTCCAAGGACAAGCACCACGGGTTTTCAGACGCACACGCGCCGCGAGCGAAGGGATACGAGCAGCGGCGTCGCACGATCGTCCGCACCGCAGACGGGCTCACGACTATCTGCCCGTTCCGAAGCGGACCGAAGCGAGCAGCGCCTCTGTTGGCCGACCATGGCGAACGCACCGCTCGATGGTGTGGCGAGGAGGATCGAGGACCGACTACGGATCGACGAACGTGTCCGATGCGCTGCTCCTCGGGCTCTTAATTAATCGGATTAGAGAATCGTGTAATTAAAAAGTTTCGAGGGCTCACGTTGTTTTTTTTCGGTTTGTTTGTTTGTTCGCTTTATGGGCTGTTCATGGTGTTTCTGGGAACAATGAATTCTTGGGATCGTACACGATGCTTTGGAGAATGTGATTCGGAAAATGTCTTTCGTAACAAGATATTTTTGTCTTGTACTGTATCGTAAATTGTTCGGCGTTTTCGAAGTTAACGGGGACGTTGAAGGCGCTTTTTTCTAGAAAAACAAACCTTGTAGACAAACTATTACGACAGAAAAAGGATGAAGTTCTGTTTACAACATTCTGCTCTTTTAACGCAATGACTGCCAGCCACGAGATAACACCTAAGGTGTTGTATTGACCATAAAGGCGTCATAAATCGAATTTATTTTTTACTTATTAGTATTTCTTACTTATTATTGTTTTATTATTATTATTCGTTCTCCAAATTTGATGGTTTCAGAATTTGAAAGACATCGACATTGTGTTGACAATAATTCTCTCCGTTTAACACGTGCTGCAAAAAACTGTTCTTTTTCTATAGCATCAACTCTTGGGGCACCTATTAAAACAGAATGAGTTTTGTACGAAGACAATTATCGTATTACGGCAATTCTTACAATTTTTCTTTCATAAATGACTCAAGTTTTGTAGTAAATTAAACTTATGTAAAATAAAAAAAAAAACTTAACAAGAAAAATTCAATCGTGGATTAAATAGAAATACGTAAGCATTTTAAATACGTCACAGTTAACATGAAGAGACCAATAATTAAATATTATATTGATATTTCATATTTTTCCACTTAAACTATTTGTGATGTATTTTAGTTTCTTATTGATCAATCAAATTGATATTTCATATTTTTCCACTTAAACTATTTGTGATGTATTTTAGTTTCTTATTGATCAATCAGATTGATAATTATTACTAGTCTAAAATCTACTAAAAATATATAACTTGTCTAATTGTCAGTCTATCTACAGTCTAATTGTACATTTTGAAACAATGGATGTTGATTTTGATGAACGTTTGACATTCCTCCACTAATATAATCAAGATAAAAAATAATAATATGTTGCAAGTATTAAAAGGAAACTGATTCACATGAATCATTTCATAGAATGAAGAACTTCGATATTTTCAAATAACAAACACAAAAGAAATAACCGAAAGTACACAACATTGGTACAGAATTGACAATAAATGTAATTGCAAGACTTGAAATCATTTCCAGAATTGAGTTCGATTTATGTGACTTTTATGCGTGTACTATTCTTGTATATTACTGCAGTGTGCCAGTTGCATAATGCGTAAAGTAACAAACGCTGAAACCATTGCAGCTATTCATATAACGTGGTCGAATGATTTTTACCGTTTAAGTCACAAGCACTCTACCTAGGAATTACAGGAATTATTTATACCCTCCAACGCTGAATGGTATAATGAGTTCTATTTGATGGTATCTGAATGTTGAACCGATGCAAGCAGGCCGTGAACAAGTGACCCTGTGGCCTATTCAGTTCTGCTTTGAGGTCACCGATTAACTCGAAATTGTCATCTTAATTCATTTTCCGTGCATGGGGGATCCGTAATTATACGAGGCAGATATTATTGTAAATGAACAAATGTTATCATAGAGTAGCACTTCTTTTTGTAAATTCAAGCTATATGGATAAACTTTGCTTAATCATTTTCTTTCGCAGAATTAAATCGTGTAGAATTATAAATTATTTGTATAGAAAATAAATTTTGATTTGTAAGAGATTAATATCTAATTTAGTCTCAATATTTCCTTAAACAATTGGTGCAAAAAATGAAAATGTTGTCATAGAAATTTAATATTTAATTTATTCTTAAATATCAGGAGAATAAAAATGATAGAACAAAAATGTTCCCAAACATAAAAATTGAATATTTAATTAATTTTTAAATATTTCGCATCAAAAATAAAAATATTCTCACACCTAGAAATTGAACATTTAATTTATTCTTGAATACCTGGCGTAAAAAATACAAATTTCCAATGATTTTTTCATATATTCATTAATATATATACTCCAAGAAGTAACTAAAGTATACTTGATTTCACAAATAAAATTGAATTTTATCGAACTTTATGTTCACCAAAGAATAATTTTCCTAGAAAAATTTGATTCGAATTTAAAAAAAGAAGATTACTTTACAATTTAAAAATACTTCAAGGAGTTCATTCAATCACCTTGAAACGACTATATTCAGACAAGGTTCAGATACTTAAAGCACTTCAGTTAAAAAGAATTATGAAGAGTGTACTAGACGAGATCCTGTCTGCAGATCGGTACGGTGTTCTTTCGAAAGTGATTGTACTGGATCCAATGCGGAAATATAGCTTTTTTTATAATTAACTTTGGCGAGATCGGTTGGTTGCATAACTGTTCGGATGCAGTCGATTTAATCTCTCCTAAAAAAAACGAATCGCGCGAGTAATCGTATATGGAACTACATAATCCAATTTCATATTGACGTTATGTGACTCGCTATGAAGCTATAAATTGGGAAGACAATGCAAAAAGATGTCATTTTAATAGCAAATAAATTAGCGTTTCAAATGTACTTCTCGCTGTCAAACGTAACACACGATAGAAAATTTTAAATAAACCAGATGCAAAAATATCCTTTTCTATTATAATGCAAATTCACGATGACTTGGTACAACCCGTGACGCAAGTACTGTAAAAACAGTCCAATCATATCCTACATGTAATTTTCTAAAACTTGTAATATACGATAAAACGTTAATAAAATTCTGTTATAAGAAATTTTTCAATCAATTATATATATATTTCTATTTTACAAAATTACCTCTGAAGATGTGAACTATATAATAATTAAATAAAATTCACACAGAGAGAGAGAGAGAGCTCCAGACATCCATTTACAAATGAAAGTTCTCATCATGATTTCACTTCCTTATTGAATATTTATTTTACTTCGTTATGAAAACAATAATCCGCTTTAAATTCGCGAAGATGCACATGGTAATTAATAAACTGTTAACTAAGATATTCGGAAGTACTGCAATAATTACGATAATCATTTTAATTCGCTGGTTACGAGCATTATTTAATGTCGGGGAAATGACACGGAATTAGTGACGCGTGTTTATGTGGGCCCTCGTTTTATCCTTATTGGGGCCCATTGCTCCGGAGGCTCCCATTTAGGAGAGGTTGCGTTGCTGGCTTTCTTCGCGGCCTGGTATAATATACGAATCTAATTCCGAGTGCGATTTATGTGGATGAAAGTCACTGCACGTCCGAGGTGTCCATTCTGTGTATCAATTACGGTTCGTCGGTTAGGTTTGTCTGACTGCGTTTAGGAGCTTTATTTTCCTTTCCTTTTACACCGTTCAGTATACAGTTAGCTCGGAATAGATCCAGTCTACAGAGCGAGGTAGTATTATTTGATTGTTTCCCAAGCAATTCTGGAAACAAACTTTACTCTTTGCACACGTATAGTTTTCATTACATAGAGCAGGAATTGGTAAGTTTAAAAATATATTACAAAAGAAATAAATAAAAGAGAAGACGTTATTTCATGAATAAGCAGAACATATTAAAATAGCAGCAATTTATAGCAATACATACCTTCAAGTTAATTGATGTAATAAAAGTAGCCGCTATTACAATTCATCATTAATTTTGTACTATTTTACTGAAGAACTAAATACTGTCAACATTCTTGACAAAGATTTAACACCAGAACTACCAAAGTAATCAAAATTACTGCTTTCTGAATTTTCCTTTGACAGTTTTTGATATTATAAAAATGATTCTATAATATAAATTGTTGGATATATATATAAATCTCTTTATTCAAGCATATAGTATAATAGAAATCGTACGAATCCAATTTTACCAATGTTATTGAACACTATACAATCGCATAATTCTTGAAATCAACTGATGTCTATATCTATCTTCTTTCTTCAAAGTTTCTCCGAGGTTCAAAATTAATACGTTTCCTTTTTCAGTAACTGTCGAATATTCAAATAATTATAAACTATATTAATTAACGATTTAACGACAAATAATTTAACGATTGACAGTTTGCTCTGCCCAATTGATTTGAAAATTTTGTATTAAATCAAACACGTATAAATCCATTCGTTGCTTTCTTTCTTTTTGTTAATTTATTCCTGTATGCGCTAAGTTGTCATTGTAATTGCAACACATACAAAGTATTACACCCTTTTATCTATCTTTAGCAATAATTTCTAACGAAACCTGATAACATTTACTATCAGTTACAACATCACAGTTATAACATTTACTATCAGTGAGAGGTCACTATCTCACAAGAAAGTATACAAACATAAAAATTGAAGATACCAATCTGGCTGCAATTGTAAGTATCACGTACGAGCGCAGCACTTTTATAATGCTTGGCTATCGCAATTGATCTCGTACATAAAGCGTAGAACACTTTCGTTCGAGTTTTATATGTCGAAATTACGCCGTTTTTCTCCGCAAAAATTTTGTAATAATTCTGTCATTGGAGCGGTTTCACTTAATACTGAACCTACCGAGCAATTAAAACGACAGATGTGCATCGTCCGATGAAGTGAAAACATCGAAATTACTTAAATTTTATGCAATTTAAGTAATGCAATTTAAGTAGTGCAGCTTAAGTAATGCAACTTATCGGACGCGCGCGAAAGCGTCTTTATAATTTTTATCACTTTAAAATATCATATCGGTCGTTCGACCGTGATAGGTTTAGTATTAAGTTGGAGAGTTTGATTAAATTTTAATGAAATATTTTCGAATTGCAATAGAAAGTGTTTGCTCTAGATACGCAGCAGTTCCTTCACCCCGATGGACGAGCTTCGCCGTTCAAAACAGCGCAAAAATGGCCGATTGTTGTTCCGCTGCCACCGCTGCCGTTCAAAACTACGATGACTCATTCCCGACCTACGATCACGATCGATAATCGTTTCCTCGATTTCCTGCTACACTTTCCTACCTTTCGAAACTAGAGCAAGTCCCACGATTTACAATCGCGGTTTCCATTTCACAAAAAGAAACGATCCATTATGCAGTTGGTAACGAGAAAAGATCTATCTGCGGCTGACTCGGCGGAACTATGTCGCTTTTACTGAATCCTGCATTCGAGGTCGATCATTTTCGCAGCGGAGTGTCGTTTTCTAGACATTCGTTTACTTCTTAGTCTAGAAACGGGCGTGGATTCTTCATCCCATAGAATTCCAATTTTTCGGAGAACCAATGCAAATTATTTGTTCGAAGGCTTTCTCTTCTGATTACGAATGATTTTAAATGATACAGACGATGCTAATGTTCAAAAGATGCTAAAAAACGAAACACTTTAATTTCTCTTAAGAAACTAAACTTCATTTTTGGAGCAATGTTTTATTTTCTATGCGAGTGAAAATTTTCTTTTGACGAGTGAAAACGAGTTCAAAAATTAATTTACATTTCTGAAATGACTGCAATTAACACTAGAACTGCGCCACCAATGTATATTGTTTAATAATAATGGTAAAATTGGATGTATCTAATCATCGTACGATTTCTATTATACTACATGCTTGAATAAAGAGATTTATCCAACAATTTATATCATAGAAATATTTTTGTAATATCAAGAATTGTCAAAGAAGAGTTCAGGGAGCAGTCATTTTGTCCACTTTCGTAGTTCGAGTGTTAAATCTTTGTCAAAAATGTTGACAGTATTAGTTCTCCTCTAAAATGGTACAATATTAATAATGAATCAAAACACAGAAATAACGACTGTTTTTATTCAACAAAAACAATTAAATGATCAGAGCTGACTATACAAGCCGTATTCCGCATCTATCGACTTTTACCTTCCATTTACATGAAGTTCTTGTAATAATTGCATCGAATTGTAAATCCATGTCACGTTTCGGAAAACGCCTCACAAATCAGAGACTTAATGGCAGTGAGTCACCGGTAGCCAGACCGACAAAAAATGGCAGGAACTTTTATCGAATTCTTTCGCGTTGTGAAACGATCGCGGCGAGCGTTGCGTTCACGTTAATCATCCGGTAAACGTGAAGCGAGTAACGCAGCGTTATCATTATGCAAGTAAAAACAGCGACAACCGTAATTGCGCGATTATTGCTGGAATTTGAGTTTCAGATGGTAGGTGTGTCGTGCAAGTTGCGGACCTTGCGGATTTTGCGTACCGCGTTGGTGTCGTTTCATTTGTAATTCCTAGAATTAAGGCTTCAGTTTGATTGCTAAATTAGAATTGCAATTTCTTTGACAGCGCGGCTGATATTGTTGCGTCATTTTTTACTTTCGTGCATTTTTATATAAAATTTCATATAGCGTTTCTGTTATTAATTCTCTATAATTTTCTTTAACCCGATAGATAACCTACGTCGCAGAGGCGCCTGCGAAGACTGTTGATTTTTGTTAATTTTTCATAGAGGTCTAGTGATTTAAGTTTAAAATTACTTAAAATATAAAAAAATATAATATAAATGCATTTTATTTGTACAATAATGCCAAACCTTTAAAATGACTAGATTAACTTAAATAAATATCCATTGTTAATATAAAATTGACGCCTTAGAAAAGCATGCGCCTCTGAAGCGTATGGTTATCTTTTACGTACGTTGTCATATGGTTATCTTTCTAGGGTTTCTAGGGTTAAAAATCAGATTCGTAATTCCGTACATTCTTATGTAAACATTGTGTGACACGAATTGCTTTTAATTTTCTATAAGATTGTACCTATCATATGTGAATCGTAATTCACAAATTCACATTTTTGTGAATTTTTTAATAAAAATCTGACGAAGGAAAGAATTTCTTGCATCAGCTATTAATTGCTGCCAATATGAACATTGCATTGCATTTAAAAAACTTGCGTATACCATAAATGCATAAAAATCAGCAGTATACTTATTGATAACGTTTCAAAACGAAACAGCTTCGAAAGATGTTGTATTTATTACTCTCGTTTGGAGAGAATTAATGTGTGCTAACTTAGCAAGTTACATCATGTTCTTGAAGATTAAACGGTATACATTTCGTGCAGTTTAATCAAACAACTATAAGCTTGTAAAGGAATTACAATGAAATGTGTTACACACGTGTTAATTACTCTGTTTCCTTAATTTTTGTCGACCAAGTGTATGCTTTTTATCAAATATTTACTCGCTTTGGCTTATACACATACCTCCTTTCAGAAATACTAAAGAAGCATAAGTTATGTAATATCATTAACCAATTAGCTGTTGCAATCTCGTCGAAACGTGTGTAAATTACTGTAATTATACCGTATATGTTTTATTTAAATACTACAATTTTATAAAATCTATGATTTAATAAAGAACATCAAAGTATAAACTACAAAGTAAATTCTTCTGAATTTTCCTTCAACTTGTAAACAAAAATGGACAATTTGAGAAGAGGAGCCTCGAGCCCCTTATTTGAGCCTCGCGGCTTATTTTTATAGTTGCCGATTGTCAACAATTATAAAAACGAGGTGCAAGGCTCGAATGATCGAATCTCCTTTTCCCAAAATTGTCCATTTTTGATTGCAAGCTGAAGGAAAATTAATTTACTGTATCCTTCTTAACTAGTTAGATGTCTGTAACGTGAATTCTCGTTACGAGGAAATGGCAACATTTTGTGTTATAACGAATATATTCATCAAAAACAGCTAACTGGTTAAATATCAGCTTCCTTCGGATATCATCATACTTCTGAGTGAGGATGCACTTAAGATAGAAATGCAAACACAATCTGCAGCGAATAGAAATAGCGTCTGAAACAATCGATCGGATCGAATACTTAACTAGGCGTGTGCGCGTACATTCGTTAAAGAAAACTAATTATTCGGATCCAAACAGCTTGTTTAATCGAGTGAACAATTTGAATTTGCCCGCAAATCCCTCGCAATTCAAAGCATCGCTCTAGCCTAAAATTTCCGAATGCATAATCGCCTGCTCAGAATTGTCCCAGTTTGCTCCATCCAGCATAAGTGACATACTTGTGGACGGGGGTGTACGTTCCGCACACATCGTCGCTTCTATCTGCGAGCGATTAATAAAACAGACGGCACGATACACCTTTCCCAAGATAATTCCCTTCCTTGACACAGTTAGTAGCAGCAAACTTCATCCCGGCTTATTGTGACAGCCGATCAATTATCAATTAAACCGCGTGGCCGTCCCGCGACGGCGACGCAGCGCAGCACCGACGTTTAATAATCCTCTAATAAGACCTCGATTCGGTGACGTCCGACGATTGGACCTTGCGCGATTTAAATATCCGCGACGATAGTGGGTGTCGTTCGGCGAGTACATCTCCGCGAACAGGTGCCATTTAAATTTCAATCTGTTCGGTGGGCGCTGCTTAAACTTTCATCCCGCCAGTGGGCGCCATTTAAATTTCAATTTCGTCGGTGGGTGGTCCGCTTTCATCACTGCCGACAGGCAGTCGTTTCGAACGGCCATTTTGTTCATTTTGAGCCTGATTCGGCGAGGATGTACCATCGACTCTCGAACATCATCGTTTACCGGATCGGCGAATCATCGATGAAATTGCTCCCGATCGATCTACCGATTTCTTCGCGATGGTTCCGTGTTCTGAAACATTCCGATCTACTGGTAATACGAAGAAACTTGTGGTCACATTGTAACTACCATGAACTTGCGTTCAATAAGAAAATAATTACTCGGCCGAGGATGATCGTGCATTTGTACAGCGCCACGAATATGAGAAACGTACAAAAGGTACAATGCAATTTTTACTTCGATGACAATACGTTGCATTCTGAAGCAGCGACTTATCTTCTACCCTGATTGGCTTTTGCAAATTGTGCTGGGCACAATTTCTTTCTTTCGAGCGGGAATTACATTCTGTTCTCTCTCGCGTTAGCAATATTTACTCATTCAAATGAATGCAGTCGCACAATAAATGTTATCCTTTCTCTTCTAAGAGATTATTACAATCGAAGAGATCGTTGTCACTGTGAAGATAATACGACACGGAGTTAATTAATTAAAACCGCTCCTTTTTCCATTTCCTATAGAGAATTTGTAAAAATGAACGAAAACAGATTCACATACTGTAGCATATTACATAAAAAAAGTAACGTTCATCATATTCTTATCACATTAAAATTTACACAATAGTTCTATTATATATCTACAAATGTCTTGCAAATGTTATTATGTAAAAATGTATCGATTACATTAAGTTCAATATCACACTTTTAAGAAAAGCTATAAACCATAAAGCAAGTTAAAATTCTATTCAGTAATGTATGAACTTATAAAACAGTTTACTCGCGATAATATCATTCGAAGGATTAAATAACGATCAATTTAGCAAACAGTCGGCTTAAATGTCCATCCAATGGACAGATCGTTATGCACAATTGCGAAAAACAAATTTCCAAAGATCGACGCCAAGAATTCCTCCAACAGAGAAGTGTCTGCAAAGAAAGAACAGCATTCGAAAAATTCGATTACAAGCGGCGTTCCTTGGAGCACGCAAATTCATCGCCGCGATCACGTTAAATAAGCCATTCGCGAGCATCCATACTGCTGTTACGACCCTAAATTCTAGGAAGGGATCGGCGGTTCGATCTGGGCCTCACAATTAGCGCGCCAGAAATAGCAGCGTACCCGGGCGGTTCAGAGAAATTGCGTTCAATCAGTGCTCCGCGATTGCAGAGTGCAAGACGAGTGTCTATTTCCCGATGGGTGCATTCGAATCGCAGAATCGATCGGATCCGATCCGATTCGATTTGAACGGGGGAGCAGCCTTGGGAGCCTCCTTCGAATTTCCTCTCGATCCGAGCGACCCGATCCATCGGTCAATCGCACCGTGGCGTATCGCGATCGATTCCACGAAGATCGTAGATAAGCATCGACGGCGCCGCGAATGCGTCTGTTGCCTGCAAACGACGCGTATAAGGATCTGTAACGTGCACGCGTGACGGATCGTGCGTGCAATAAGAAAAGCCACGGCCGTATTACGCCGGTCTGCCACGGATCCTGGTTCTTTGTGAGCGCAACGTGCGTCATGAGATTCTTTTTCATTCGCCACGCGTACCCCGTTGTGCTCTGTCTTCCCCTTTCTTCGCTAGCTTGTCCCGTCTCTACTTCGGAATTCTCTCTCGCTACGACGCACAACAGTCTAAACGGTAGATCTAGGTGGCCAAAATTCAGTTTTACGAATACCGAAGGCGATATATTTTTATCGATATCTGAATGTTTGAGAAACAATGGCCTAAATCTTTCTTTTCTTATACACTTATAAATTTATATTTAATATATTCGAATTTAATTTAGTTTAACTTATTTCAATTTAATTTAATTTAGTTTAACTTATTTCAATTTAATTTAATTTAAGCTAATTTATTTCAATTTAATTTATTTTCATTAAATTTAACTGAATTTAATTTATTTAATTGATGTAAACAATCTGTTACATTACATATGTAATTATAATTATATGTAATTATATATGTATACAACGAGATCCTTACGATGACGATAATGTGGTAATTATTCTATATTATTATTAAAATTTTCTTAGTCAAATGTCAGGAATTCTTATGTGATTTGCTAGCTTTAACACTAAACGTACCGAGCTTTGAAAGTGATATAAGTTTGTCTCATCTTAAAAAGATTACAAGATTGAGGATATTAGACTTTTAGTCACTTTTATTATAATATTTGCTTCGATCAGAAAATGTAGTCAAAGCATCTTTCTTATTTTAATAATCCCAAAGTATCAAATTGAGGAAAGAAAGATCGTTTGACTCGAGATAGTAAATTTACTATCAAGGAAACTGCAGTTTCTTGCTCAATATTGTGTTATCGAACCGATCATATCGAAGTTTGATAAGTGTGAATGCGATTGCGAGAATGTTATATAACAATTCAGCGATTTTTATTGTACAGTGTATTTTGTATTTCTTCTGTGTAATTATACATTTCTATTTTCACGTTTCTACAGTGTTTTATTACGTTTTCACATCATGTTCCTACATGTATATTTCATATATTATAAAACATTGTAAACAGTAACAATTATATATGATGATATTTTATCAAAAAATGTAAATTCAAAGATATGTAGAATTTTGACCATCTAAATCTACCAGTTAGACTACTATTATGCGACTATCGTCTAGCCTCGATCCTTCTTTCTCGCATTTCACGTCACCCTTTCCCGTGTCTTATTTCTGTGAACCCTTCCCTGGAACAAGATCGATCTCCTTGCTGCCCTTTTTCCAACGGAACATCACACAATGGTCAAAAACGCGATTCTGCCTACGGAAAAGGCTTTTTGTCGTCATATTATGTATGTATTTCCCTTAATATGAATATATTTACATATATTAACACTCTGTCATACCTTGGCAAGTATATTCTTCGCGATACAATATGTTGCGATTTCTTCGTCACTAGTATACTCGTCAAAAACAGCTTAAGAATGATATATGATATTTTTCATTAAATTATATATTTTTCAAAACTGTTGTATTTGAACAAAATATGAAGAAACTCAAACATACGTGTACCTACAGTATAATTAGAGTAACTTACACACTTTTCAAAGAGATTGCAACAGCTATGCATCTAGTTAAGTCGATTAATCTTCGTTAAGAATGCGTCTTGTTAACCTTCTCCTATCGTCAATATATTTTAATTTAATTTAATTTATTTCAATTCAATTTATTTTAATTTATTTTAACTTAATTTAATTTATTTAATTGATTGATAAATTCAATTTATTTATTTAATTGATAAATTTTCTGTTTCCTTTAAGAAATCATCATAATCGAAGAAATTCTAATTATTGTAACAGCCTATTGTACCTATTTATTTCTTACATGTGTTTAATAATTTTTGTATACAAACCTGAGAGAATAGAAATTTAACAGTTAGTCTAAAAAGCTTAATCTACAATATCAATACATCTATAAATCGAAATACAAGAAATTCGTATAAAAAAAATTCACCCGTTCGAATGACGATTTTCGATGACGAAGGTGTGAATATATGACAGTTTTTTCGAGCGTGAATGACATTATGTTGGTGGTATAAAGAGATCCGGCATTTCATATACAATAACCTAATATTTCTCATGTTACGAGCTCCATGGGATGAAGCGAGGAAGACGCTAACGAGATGTACACCCATAAATCTCTATATAACCAATCATGATGCTCTATTGACTATAGAACCAGAATACAAGGCATTAGAGTACTACATGCTTCTAAGTAAATAGGTCAACAATTTTTTCAATTACGATTTTATTTACGAGGTATTTAAATAAGATTAAACATCTAGATCGGTATTTTGATAACTCCAGTTTTTAATAAATAACTGAAGAATGCAATAGATCTCGATGAAGACCAACAGTGACAACGAGAAATACCTAAATGAGATCGTAAATGACACATATTGCATAATTCACGATTGAAAACGGTGTTATAAAAATAATTTCATAAATTTTATTGGATAGCAATGATACAATTTGAATAACATTTCTCATAATTGTATTCGGTGTAATAATTATTCAATACGTTTTCTAGGATTTTTTATATGTCGGCAAATATAGCTTATTATTAATTAATTTCTCAGTAATTTAAATGATTAATTAAATTGTCAGTAAAACGTAACTTTATACTTGAACCAAATAACACTTAAAATGTTTAAAAATCTTCAACCATCGTGATTAATCAGCTGATTCTATGGATCTACAATAAAAATAAGTAAATCGAACTTAAAACTAAAAGATCAACCTTAAGATTAAAAGAATTTCAGAATATAGATCAAGATTATTAAAGGAAAAATGAATTTTCTATTCGTATTCTATTCCTCGCAAATGTAGATCATTTCCATTTTGCACGAATATCCACAGTCATGATCATTCGTATACCCTCGTCCACAGCATTCTTATTCACGAAAGAGATAATCGCAGAAAGGATTCCAAAAGGAGAATCCACAGGACACGACTAAATTTTCCAGGCGATCGATCGCCGAAGAAAACGGGTTCGGGAATGGTCCTAATTAACGATTCCCGCCATCAATCCTGAATTGGCGAAAGGTCGCCGCGCGGCGCAAATCGCGGAACATCGAGATACAATAAACCGTAATTAGCAGCGAGCCTAATGCAATCCGGCCGATCTCGGACGCGGCCGTGATATAAATCAAACTTATTCGCCGGCCGGCCCTTCGGCCCTCTTATCGATGCGCGGCAGAGATAAATCGCGAGGGGAACGTCGGCGAGGGTAGTAATTAGTTTCAGCGACATTAGTCATTAGCGGAACGCTTCCTCGTGTCCTCTTTTGTGTGTCACTCATATACCAAGCCTTTCGATTATTACGGCAGCCGGATGGGACTTAAGCGCGCACGATTTACCGCGGTTTGTAATTAAATTAAAGGCCGATCTTCGCGGCCGATCGCACCGCGAGAAACTTTGTATTGGTGCGCGAACGCCCCCGGTTAAACGGCAGAAATCTTCTGAAGTACGCGTAGGTACTTCAAGTACAGGTTACCCTCGAGTAATACTACACTTCTATCAAGTGGTTCTCGGAAAAATCTACTTTGCGCAATTAAACGTTACTACTTCAGCGATGAAGTTTATGCTAATGTAGCGCCGAGACGTAGGGGATTGAGATAAGAAAAATGCGCGGTGCCCGTGCACGATGGCAAATAATTAATGGTGAGGTCGTAATAATTATTGCTTCAGTTTCGCATTCGTTAAATTTACGGAGAGACGCGAAAGAGAGTCCTGTAATAGAACAATATTATCGAAGTTAAATACTAATTAGTATTTTGACGTCAACTTACAGACATAATAATTGCTAAAAATATTACGCGTAATTATATCAATTCAAATTTATTACAGCAATTGAAATTTATTCGAACGTCGTTTATGCCATCAATGAAGAAGTTATATAATTTTTTAGACATATATAATAAATTTAATCTTTTCAAATTGATTGAAATGTGAACTTCTTACACAAAATTTTAATTACCTGCATGCAATTAAAATATTCAACCGTCATCTTACCTTTATTTGACTACGGAAAAACGTAACATAAAACAATACTCGTAACTGTAAAATGATTAAAAGATTTTATTATCTGTTCATTAATATTATTATATCTGCTAATTAATAGTTCCGCAGAATTTAATTGTCCCTTTATGATCTATGGCTAATTAATTATTCATTGACCATCTTCATAATTTGTTTATGGTCCTTCCGTAATAGGCATGCTAAATAGAATAAATAATGTATATATGCTATCATAAAGAAGTTAATAAATTTGATAATTTCAAAATAGCAATTTTACCGATACTATCCAGCTATCTAGAAAATCGCAAAAGCCTGTTACGTGCGAATATTTTCTTTACCAGTTGCATAATAATTCATTACATTCTGCTGTGTCGCCAACATGCTAAGTAATTTCTATTGAAACCACCGTCAATTAAGGTAGCAAAGAATGCCGGCACCGGTTGGCAAGGGTTAAATTGGATCATATTATCATTAACTATATATGATTCGCAGATTCGTTCTTTAAATTCCTTCTATCCCGAATATGGTCCCCGATACATAATTTATCAAAGATTCTTTTCAATTTCTAGTGCACAACATTTCATGCGATGGCATCGGTCACTTCTCCACCGACTTAAATAACTTTCGTCCTCTCTCGTTCAGACATCAGACAACTGTCGATTTTATGCGATTATAGCATACATGGATGTGCACTTAGATTGCGGTAGCCAATGAAACTTTCTAATAGATACGTAAACGCTTGATCCCGGCGTATTTGTCGGATAACTAGTAGATTAATATTTTCTAAATTGAATTGAAGTATACGATCAAATAAGGAAGGAGAACTTCTCTCTGCAATTTGATTCGAATATACCACGTCAATTACATACTAATAAAGCAGTAAAATTAATTTTGTTTCTAGCAATTTGTTAATCCGACTTTTGCTAAATCATTTATAAATTTCATAAAAATGTTACATTGCAGTCGATTAAATATCGTAACCGTGGATAATGTTTGCAAATTTATGTAGTGCACCGAAAAATTAAATTTTTTAGTTTGTTGAACAGGTATCTAATTTATTTGACAACAATAGTAATTTTGGATCTGTCTAATATTTCTCAAAATTTGATTCTGCCTCGAACTTACAATAAATACATTTCTCTCTTCTGCACATACGATTTAAACTACAATAATAAGGGGAAGATTCATAAGAACAATTTACATTAAACATAATTCGTTAAAATGTCTTCGATATTTTTTTCCGAAAAGGAAATGTTAATTTGCAAATGATTAAACTGTTCGAATTCCATCACTTTTTCATGCCTCTATAATAGAAAATGTAATAAAAAGCAAGATCTTCTATAAAAATGAACCAAACGGATTATGCTATCCAACACCGATTTTACGATAATTAACATGTAGTCCCCAATTTTGCTCCACTCCATCGCGTAATTACATTTTACCTCAAATCTTCGATGTTAAAAATATATTAAAACAATTTCTGACGCATTAAAGACGTGTCGCTCTCTTCCAATATTATTTAAACATTCATAATATTATGAATAAATATAGCATACTAATGATACTAATGTATACTGTTTTATAACAATGATAAGATTGGATTTACTCAAGCTTCATATGTGTGATTTATATTAAAATTAGTCTGTCATATAGAAGCCAAGATTTTTCTCTTTAATAATTACAATTAGTTGAACCTTACATTCGTATTTTCTTTAGATCTGTAAACTGTTTTAAATTTTATCCATCCATTTCTCCCCTAAATGCATAAAATCCGCAATCAAATTATAATATATGCTTCAGTGAAAAAGTTTGTCACAAAATTTCTCCTGGAAACGTTCCTATAATTTCTGCAACCGTAAAATAAAAAATCAAGGACCAAGCATTTTGACTGGTTCGGTAGTTCCGGTATTAACCCTTCGCTATCAAAATGTCTCATATCTTTTGTTTCGAGAAATTGATATTTTCACGAGCGGAGCGATACTAAAAAATAATGCAATATACTTGGGAGTGAGATAAAAGTCTACCACAAGTTCTAATAAAGAAAACGATGTTCACGAATCTCCAAATCATATCCTCAAATTTTTGAGTCTCCATATCGTTACTAGTTTCTGAGCGAGAATTGTTTATATAAACTGAACTGCATCTGAGTGGCGCAGTATGACACGCGTGTTTCGCACAGGAAGCGTGACAGCGGAGTGTCAAAGTCGATTGTTTAACACTGACGCTGGAGATTCGTTTTACATTCGAAATGCGAGAAATTGTCGTCACGTCGCAAGCTACCCCGAAAGCTTCGGTTCCAGCGCAGTTCCCCGAATGTTTCGTAGTTCCGTAGTTAATCGACAAAACGTAGCCAAGCCTCTCGGGCAACTGAAATTTGCCGGTCGTTTCACAGGATCGACATCATGCATCCAACAAAGAATCCCCGCAGGCTGGATCTAATCGAGGAACAAAAACGACTTCGTGGAAATAGAATTGACCAGCTGTACGCATAATGCGCGCGAGATAACGCGAAGTGTGCGTAATGTCCGCGGGGAATTGGACGCAGACTCTGGAGGCGTGTTAACGAGGCACCGATAAATTAGTTCCATATCATTCCCTGTCCCTCGTATCGCTTTACGTCTCCTGAACGGTGGGTCCGTCCCGTCATTGACTACCGTTTCTCTCTAACGTGTCTTCGATAACTGTAAAGGCGAAGAGAGCCTGTGCGTGCGAGAAGGGTCGAGAGATCGAGAGGAATAGAACGAGAGAGCGAGAGAGGGAGGGAGAAAAAAGAGAAAAAAGGGCAGAAAGAACGAGAAAGAGGGGGGAGGAGGAGAGGGGGGGATGGTGGAAAAAAGGGACAGAAAAGACGCCGACGACGTCGAAAGAGGAGACACACGCACTTCCCTCGTTCCATGCGGTGCCTCGAACGGCGTCGTTTTTCTTCCCACGCATGACTCTCTCGGCTCCGTCTGCGATGCGCATCCGTTGTCCCTTAATCTCTTTTCCCCGACGTCGTTTAATCTCCCCATAAATCCGGCACTTACTTTCTGCGCGACGAAAGAACGCCGAGAGGGGTGGCGGAATTAAGACGGTAACACGTTAATTGCCGGCTCGCTTCTAATGGTCAGGGAATGCAACGCTCGGGGCCGTTTCACCCCGCGTGCACCTCGGATGCAAGGAAAAAAGACTCTTCAGACCTGCCACAAACGAAATTCAAGAGGAGACTCGCGAGCCACAGTGGCGTTCTATGCGCCGATCGTGTCGAATTTTGTTTCTCGAGGACGAAGTCCAGCAATATTGTATTCCGGATAAGAGATTAACGAATAAAATGTTACTCGACATTATCGAACCAATATCGAATCGAATAAACATTTGTCTAGACAACAATTTATCCGAATAAGATTTTATTCGAATAAAAGATCATTTGAATAAGAAGTTACTTGGTATTCGAATAAGAATCTATTAGTACAGGAATTAATTCGGTAAATAATCAATTTGCACAAAATTACCGAATTGTGGCGTCTTTCCATAGTTTCTTTTTTTATTAATTTCTTCCTCGTCAATTATTACAATCAACTTTTTTTTTCAACTGATGCATCGAATATAAAATGAAGAATTATTCGAATAAATAGACAAAATAACTTGTTAGGAAAAACGAATAATTAGCTCTGAGTATAATCGGTATAGTGAATCCACGACTGATAGAACTGCGTATTTAATATGACCGACAAAGTAAAGAGGAGTGTTATCACTGAACTTATCACTGATTTTATGCATTTATGACAAGAATGGCTAAGAGAAATACAGAACAAGACATCACACAAATTTTAGAATGTTGTTACATTATCTTGGATTTATTCTATGAGATACATTTATATTACTATTATTTTATTCTATGAAATACATTCATATTATTATTATTTTATCCTATGAAATACATTAATACATTTACTATTTTGTTCTATGAAATATATTCATACTTTTATTATTTTATTCTATGAAATGAACTGATTGCTGAGAAATTAGAAATTGGGAAAACCGTTTGCAACCTTGAGTCAGAGTGGGCCCAAAAAGAACACGTAACTCTGACATACTTTGGCATGGCTAAAAAATATAACATAATACACATGGTATGAATTAGGATGTCATTCGCTCGCATGCGTTCGTTTCGCGAGGGAGTATACACGTGTACATGCTCTGTCAAGCGGGAGGACTAAAAAAGAAAGTCTAGTGCAGCGGTGCATAGTGACGAGGAGAGAAATGGGGGAACGGCGCTGTCGAGTATAAAAGTGCCTAGGGCCCTACGAACACCGCGACACAGCCCTGAAACCACCGTGTGTTTTACGTTTATACGAGGTGACTGGATAGGTTTCACGAACGGACCAGTCCTGCGATGGCTTTAGGTTTGGGGTTAGATAATCCATTTAGCCGAGAAACTCCTTGTGGTCAGAAGAGTCAAGTTCTCCAGCGCTAATCCCGGAAAGATTAGGTCTCCGGACTATGTAGTAATTCATGAACGTTCATGGAGATGAGAATTTCCGTGCGCTAAGTTAATCTTGCCGTACTTTGACGAGTTTGTCTAGTAATGGAGATTTCAGTAATAACTTGTCAAAAGAACGTTAATAATAATTCGTCTCTTTTAAATGGAATTAAAATTTCCAGAATAAATATTTTTTTCTTCTTCTAAGAAGTTATTATACGGACGAAAAACTCCTATTCATTGTTACCGCGAAGAGAATGGCACGGCAACGAGTTCAAAAAGAGAACAATAATTATGTTTAAGCAACTATATGTTCGCCATTAGTTGCAATAACTTGTTACCATTTATCAATTAGCTTGTTAATATTATACATTTAAGATGATGTATGTATCGTCGTAATTTGTCCACAGAAATGAAAATTGCCATTTATTTTAATTTATTTTGACGATAATTATAACAATATGACAGAGAATTTCTAAAAGACCAAACTTTTAATATAACATTTGATATTGCATTAATGGAATAAAATCATTTAAGTACTCCATTAGTTTACTGTAAATTCTAAAAAAAATGATTAAATGGTACTAATTGTGTGTTTGTCACGAACGATACCTTTTCTTTACCGATACAGTTAAGAAATGGAATTTATGTAAATAGTAACAGTTTTAAATGCTTTCAGTCGACTAAAACAGTGCTTTATACTAGTTTATAATGATAATATAAGCATTATTATTTCTTATTCAGTTTTAGAATAAAAAGAGCAGTGTATAACTGGCACACGTTTTCGAACTATTGTTGTATTACTGACACTCCGTGATTAATGTGTGTAATCTACAAAGTAGAAGTGACGGCTGCATCCATACCTTATGTTTAAAGCAATTTATATACTTTAATAGTTTCATTTAAATTGTATAGTTCATGAGACAGTTAATTTACTATAAATATATTTACAAACGCATGACAAACAAATTAAAACTATTTGTGTCTTATCGGTATTTGGGTCACGATAATTGGTACAAGTAGCTTGTTCAGGCATCGATAACTGGGACATTCGCATTATTTTTATTCTTCATTAATTTCATATCAAAGTCAACGTTCAGAAAATATGAAATATATATTATTTAAAAAAATATATATAATAATATAATATATAATATTATATATTAATATAATATAAATTAATATATATTAATATAATATTAAAATATAATAATATAATATATATATATATAATAATATAATATATTATTTATATTATTTATAAATATTTATATATATATGTATATATAATTATAATTATTTATTATATTATATATTATATATTATATATATTTCTATAACAAGAGAACTAAATGATATGAAATGCAAGAAAAAGTGGCTTATTGTTAATATATATATAAAATATAATATAATAATATATTATATATTATTATATATTATAATATATGTAATATATAATATATATAATAATAATATATTATAATAAATAATTATAATTAATTATTATAATTATATATATAATTATAATTATAATAAATAATATATAATATAATATATTTCTATAACAAGAGAACTAAATGACATGAAATGCAAGAAAAAGTGAATTATGGATGAATGAAAAATTATGGTAAATGTGTCGGTAACTGGGACTTTGACCCTATTACCATATCTCGTAGTAAAGAGTTTTTGCCGTGGACAAATGAATGAAATGAAACAAAACAAGCAGTTCCACAAAGCCAGATCCAGCCGATCCCGAAGAAGGCTAGCGCAAACGCGTTAAACAGCCCTCAGCCGTCGAAGGGAATTCACCTCAAGATCGTCATCAAAATAACTCCGACAATTGAGACAACAAAACCTCAAGGATGTGCGTAGAAACCAGTTCGCCGGAACGTCTCGAACGGTTACCATTTTTGCAGAACGTCGAATCCGTCTATTTCTCGTGTAATAAACCAAGTGTATCAGCAGCACGAGACCGATAACAATCGCCGCGGACTGGTTTCACCTTTCGCTGCCGGGCAGCCTGTCAATATTCATCGAAACGAATCGGCCAGGTTGCCAGCAACCTTTCCCCCCGGCTGTTTTCACAATCGCGAAACGACGCCCGGTGATATTGATTTTCCAATTATATCAGACTATTAAGAACGATCTTTCTCTCTCCGTCTTTCTTTCGGCGCCGGTCGGGACCGATCGGTTGCGAAACCGGCGCGATATTGCGAAACGCTTGAGTCAGGTTCACCAGATCGCGAAACAACGGTCGCCGGTCTGAGCCAGTGTTCTGGAAGTGTTGCGAGCGTGTTCCGAGCGTGTTGCCGAGCCGCGAAGCGAAAGGTCCGCGGATTTTTGCGGGACCATGCACCAGGCAGCCGCTTTTATGCTCGTTCCACCGTTCGACCGTAACGAAACCGCTGTGTATACATACATATAAACACATGTACACGCATATAACACATCTATATTACATATACACACGCATATGTACACAGGGTGTTTCCTTAACTTCTGCGCACACTTTTGTCGAGCATTTTTGTTAATCCGACCAGAGATTGTCCGACCAGAAAATATCGAGTTTAAAGAAATTATTATATTTTCAATAAAAATTCGTAGTCGCCGTGATTTTTTTTTCATTGCATTGCATGTTTGTTACTTCATATTATTGTAGCTCGTGTCAAGTCGAATTCGACTACCAGCTATAACATGACCTTCGGATGAGCTTGTACCGAGAAATCTGAGGTCAGTCAAAACGGAAACGATCGAAGATGAAAATTGCTTTATTTTATAAGATACGTCAGTCGCTAAATTGATAAGTCTATTGCAAAGAATTATCAGTAGCATAAATTCAAGGAAAAGAAAGGTGTCAAGGTCGGCTATTACGATGAATCTTGAAAATCTAGTTGATGGAGTTCATAACTCAGAATGATTGAAATAACAATAAGTCAGAAAAACATTCATAAGCGCAAACTTTAAATCGAATAAATTGAACACGTGAAAAAATTATGTTCGAACTGTAATTCATATTCCGCAACGGTGAAGTACATGGAATGATGTTGAAAAAAATGAAGGCGACCTCGCTTATTTATGGAAAAAATAACAATCTTGTTAATTCAATATTTTATCGTGTAGCCGATAGGAAACCGATAAACTTCCGTTCGGAACGTTTCTTTTTATTTTTTGTCAGATTGACAGAACCGCTGGCAAGATTGCGTGCGAAAGTTGAGGAAACACCCTGTATACATAATAATGGTACCATGGGTAGTGGCTGTCGCGGTGTTTGAACAGGTAAACGTCACGACGCCCCGATACATCGACTTCTCGATATTTCATCTGGCGTTTACCGGTCCCCGTCGGAGCACTTATCTTTTTCACGGTGATTCATGCTCGTGAAATTTTCGATAAGGAGTTATGTGCGTCGTTTATACCAGTGAATCAGGTCTATGCAATACACCGCGATAGTCGATTACTAGGGTACACAGAGGAGAAGGGTTACCGAGAGGCTTTATTGGACTTATGGGAAATAAATGCGCCGTTGAATCGAAGCAGAGCTAAGTTTGCTTATTGAGGCACTGATTGTAAGTTGATTGTCCCGGCTGCGATTTGATTTATGGGGTGCTGGGCGAGATTTTGCTACTTTGAGAGAGAGAGAGAGAGAGAGAGAGAGAGAGAGAGAGAGAGAGAAGAGAGAAGAGAGAGAGAGAAGAGAGAGAGAGAGAGCGTGGATTTATAAATTGAATGATAGTTTTGGTTGTTGAGATCGTGCGATAGCGGGGATTTATGCGGCATTGAATTTTTCATGGCGCCATGAACTTGCGAGCCTCAAAGGATAGCTTGCTGTTGCATAATTGGTGTACTGATGGGTTGCATCGTAAGTTTACAATAACCGTTTTCTAAATATTGTTTTAGTTGAACAGTTGGACGGCGGAACTGTTTGACAAAAATGTAACTTTGTGTGCTTAGGATCACTTACAATTTTGTTCAGCAATTTTTATCAACATTTTAGACTTCAATGATACATGTGAAAATTAATCCATACATTTAATTCAATTACATCGTGATTCCTAATCAATGTAATTCAATTATATCGTCATTCGTAATTAATGTAATTCGATTACATCGTCATTCGTAATTAATGTAATTCAATTACATCGTCATCCGTAATTAATGTAATTCAATTACATCGTCATTCGTAATTAGTGTAATTCAATTACATCGTAATTCGTAATTAATGTAATTCAATTAGATCCAAATTCGAAAATTATTGGGATTCAACTACATCGTAATTCGTAATTAATGTAATACAATTATATCGTAATTCGTATTTAATGTAATTTAATTTTGTAATTGTATTCTAACTGAAGTTACGAATTACGTACATTGTTATTAAATTAAATGAAAATCTGAATTACGAATTACAATGAATCATAATGTAATTGAATTTTTGTACGACACAAAAATGCATGTGATTGCTGAGAAATGTTTATTTTATCCTTCAAATTATTTCCTCATATTTTTATACACCTCATAAACAATCGGAAGTTGCATAGTTCGTATTTATTACGAGAATGAATGATCGAAATCGAAACAGATGAAGGCACAGCCGTCATCCGTATTCGATTTCAAGTGATTTGAACATGAAGGATATTTAAATTTCGCGTGGAAAAACGTAGTTTCAGAGTTTTCTAAATTATGCGTGAATGAGCTTGTCTAAGATCGTAAGCTCGGCATAAAATTGAGGGTAAAAGCGATTTACGTGGAATTATTTAACATGACGGAGATTTGTGAAAAATTTGCCTTGCCAGCGAGGATTAACGTTCTCAAATTGTAAGTTCGCTAATAGATTTTGGAAACAGGAATTTCTGCAGACATGTTTCTTCTAATTAAACATGACATAAAGCTGTATTTAGTCTTTTGTAATTATAGTTTGTGTTACTCGATTGTTAATCAAGTTTGCAAATTCGACTCACCTTGCGCTCTCTGAGAATCATACCGACTATCCTTAGGTAAAGATTTCCTCTTAGACTCACCTGAAAAATAAGGAACAACGTGTTAGACAAGTGTTATGAATTTCTAAACGAAATACAAGATTTTTTTCTTATTTTCGAAACATACGTTTTGCAAAATTCGTATATTCTTAGAAAAATTGCTGTAATTAAATATTTCTTCGATTGCAGTCAAAATGACAAAACAGGCGAATTGGTAGGGGTGTGCACGGAGTTTGAGAAAACCGCTAAGCCGCTTGGACCAACTGCGGTAAGATTTACAAAATTAATATTGAGTATTCTAGTTGGTTTACGATATAACTTTCTATTTAGAATTCATAAGAAATAAGAATTTTACACGTTAGTAAATCATAGATATATTTATCTGATATTGTCGAGAATAAATTATCAAATATTGGATACATTTTCTAGTATATACAATTGCATTATAACACTAACTAATTAAGGATTAGAATCAAACAAGTATATGTACAATTAAATTATTTTTTAAATAATGAACTGATTTGTCGTAGCATCGATATTTCATTCAGTAATATAAAACTGATGAAAATCATTGTCTATGATGTAATACTTCAAAAATATAAGAAAATCGTATAAGTTCAATAATCATGGTAAAATTATTGAATGACTGTATAATATTTTATGCAAGTTCTGAATTAATTATGGATCACATAAGATATTACGTTAATATATGAACAAATAATAGAAATATTGAAATCACTTCAATATTACCAATTGCCCGAGTGAAACCGAGACAGAAAACATCGAACATTTCTTATAATTTAATATCTACTAAACAGATTTCTACAATGATTATCTCAAAAATAGGCAACAAAAATTTCTTCACATGAAGCCAATAGTAACAAACATTCGTACTAACAAAAATGAACACACGTTCGTCTTACTCTTCTCTTTAATTTAATTATTTATTTAATTAATTTAATTAATTATTTATTTAATTTAATTAAAAATTACAGTAACTTCTTCCTAATTCGCGCTCAGATTGCGCACAAAAATGGACAATTTTTATAATTGTTGACAATATCGGTAACTATAAAAACGAGCCGCAATATTCGAATAATCGTATCTTCTCTTCCAAATTGTCCATTTTTGAGCGCAATCTGAGCGCGAATTACGGAGAAATTACTGTAATCTCATATTCAACGACTCCACGAAACCGTCAATTCCACTTTCTCGGTTTTAAACGAATTCGTTCGGCAAACCCGACCGCTTCACCGGAAGCGAAGCAAAACCGAGAACGAATACAGTGGAACGCAACAAACCCGTCACGATCCGAAAATTGCTCAAGAGACCCAGAAGAGACTCGGAACGCAAACAAAGCGCAGATACACAGACGGCGATTTTCCAATCGAACAGCTCGCGGTTGCGTGCGAGAAAATGCCTCGTAAAAGCTGTTTAGAAAGCGTAACAGCCACGTCGAATAATTAAAAAAAATTCGGAACGGAGAATAACGACGTGTGCGTCGAACGCGTTTTCGCGGGAATGATGGCGAACGAAAGGCCAGCGGGGACAGGCGGGTATAAAGGAGCAGCAAAGGCAGTGCGCGACGATACGAGCTGTATGTAATTCGATTCCAACAGCACCGTGGCCTTCAACATTCAGCAACCACCTGCTGTCCGCGCTATCCATCGGGATCTACGGTCCTGGAGTGTCGTCTCGAAGGTGATCAACCTGTGGCACATGTTGTCCAGGTACCTGCGGATGGGAACACAGCCACCCAGAAGATGTGCCTGCTTCTCGAGACGAAACAGTCGCCATCAGGCCCATTATCGAGGTAGGAAGACAAGGCTCCGGGCAAATAAATCAAATGTTCCACGGGGTAGACCGAACCCGGCAGTTTAGCGACACTCCTTGCTGAAAGATCATTTACCGATGCTAAATATTTCACGATTTTCTAAACGCTTTCCCGACCAATTTTCCACGGTGCTGGCCACTCGATCGATTCGAATTTTTAATTATATTAACCCCTTGCACTACGCTGAAACTCGGTAAAAGCCGTGCCAAAGCCGTGCGCCCGAATGGTCGAAAAAGGAGCCGAACGGCGGAGCCCGAGTGTCGGAGATTATTTATAATATTATATATGTTATATATATTATTTTTATTATTTTTATTATATTATTATATTATTTATTTTTATTATTTTTATTATATTATCATATTATTTATTTTTATTATTTATATATATAAAATAACCTTGGCCCAAGATTAACCCTTTTAGTGCCGGAGGCCGATATATCGGCCCTCGATGCACTGGCGAAAAGTGCCAGAGCCGATATATCGGCCCGCACCTTGTAGCGTTATAAATAGATAAATACGTTATAAATAGTCTAATTTCATTACGAGAGAAAAATTAGCGTCACTGTTTCATTCTCTATTTTGTCCTTAATACACTGCTTTTTGAATTATGTAAATATTGCTTTTCGTTCGGTTTTTATGAACCTTTTTCTAAATCCTAGTAAAATCGTAAAATTCGGCCGGTTATATTCGCATAAGCACTTTTTTTTCGCCCGGCACTAAAAGGGTTGAGACTCGTCTCAAACTCGAGATGTACATGTTGGCCTGAAATGTCGATAACGAGTCTGATTCGTGATATCCACGTTTGGCATGAAATTAAACAACGAGTCCGACTCGTGACATTCAAGTTTGGCCTAAAATTGTCATCACGAGCCAGACTCGTGAAAACAGTGCAAGGGGTTAACAAGTTCCACGCCTGAATTTTTTATTCAGACCATTTGATATCTTTACTAAAGAATCATACGTTATATGTAATTATTAATCATTGCGTATATATACAGTAAATTGTCCCTAATTGACTCAGATTGTACACAAAAACGGACAATTTAGTAAGAGGCTCGTTTCTATAGTTACCGATTGTCAGCAATTATAAAAACGAGCCGTAAAGCTCGAATAATCGTATCTCCTCCTCCCAAATTGTTCATTTGTGTGCACAATCTGAGCGTCGATTGGGGAGAATTTACTGTACCTTGAAAACTCTGAAAAAATGATCTTGAAAAAAGAAAAACAACTATATCTTGCATCGCATTCGTCTCATAATACCAGTCAAGTCCCGTGTAAGAAATTCGCTTCTAATGTCGCTATTGGTGGAGACATTTAGATGGAAACGCGTAGGTGGGCCACCCTGTATTCGCCTAGGAAGAGAGAAAACGGAGAGTTCGCATATCTCACGAAACATTTCCATTCCGCAGAATCATATCCCGGCCGAAAGGCCCCGAAGACTGCCCCGAAGAATGTGGTAATGGAACGTGTAATAGCACCGCATCACCTGGGACGACCTACTGCCTAGAATCTCTGACGCGTCCAGGCGGAGCAACGGCACTGGCCAGCATGGTGCCCACGGACAGTTCGAACCTGGTCACGGCGCTGGAGACCACCAAAGTTGACAAAGACGGCAATCGTCCGTACTCGAGGATCCTATATGGTCCGGCCGAGGAGAGGATCGCGGAAGCCTCCAGCTGCGAGGCGAATTCGCGTGATCCGCCGGTGACCTTCATCGATTGCACGGCGAGCCGCAAGGGGACACTGGCTAGGGTCACCAAGTGTTTCAACGAGATCGCGAGTCGCGAGAAGAACTACTACGAGACCAACGTGGAGGATGGTGACCCGACGGCTGTGGGTTACCAACGTCCGTCGCAGAACGACGCGTGTCGGCGGGACGTTTTCGAAACGAGAGTGGACAAACACGGGCCAAGAACGCGTCTGATCAATCATCCAACGGATTGCAAACGTTATTGCGGCTACATGGAGTCTAAGGCGAGCTGCGACGGGCCGTCTGCTAGGATAATTCAGGCACCGGGCGAGTCTGTCTACGAGCAGAAATACCTGGCGACTGGCCCTGCTGCTAGAGACGATGTAAACGAACGCAGGAATGGGCTGGATCCCTCTGAAAACAAGAAGTCTATTCCCGTGAAGACCAGGGTAAGCTGTCTAAGACCGACCTGTCCTCCAAAAGCTTGTGCTTCGCTAGAGAATTCGCAATCAGAATCGAACTCGGTCGATCAGGTGCAATTGGACTATACCGGCTCAATTAGGTGCGAACCGATCAAGCCCGTCACTCAGCCAGAAGCTGCCAAGGTACCGGTCGAGGAACAATGTAAAACGAAGGAACTGGTTGACTGCGATAGCTCGAAGCTGAAGGACCCGAAGGCGAGAAGCAAACCTGGATACGTGCCGGCTCTCAAGGAAACCTCGGACTGCGCCAGCAACCATGTTCCTCGGATAGAACCGCAGGAATTGTTGACGTGTTATAGGGATTACGTGCCTTCCACTCTGCTGGAGCGCTACGAAGCTTGCCGATCGAAACGGAACGGTCTTCAGGATCAGTGCTTCCTGCCTGTCCCACGGGCGGTGATCGAACTGAAGAAGAACGAAGCGATTTCGCGCAACTGCGATCACCGAGATCTACCGAACAATCAGAATGCGGACTGCCAAAGCGTGGGCACCGGTCACACCTTGGTGACACCGCCAGCCAGCATCGCTTCCGGGTTCTTCGAGAACATGACCGAATTAATGGAAAATGTTTGTTGAACGTGTCGAACGATTTCGTCGTGTTGTGACCTTGTAACGTTTCGTGAACGAGGAATAAAGAATCACGCGACCGGAATGAATGTGTGAAAGATTTTTGTTTGATCTCGATTAAAAATACATTGATTTAATTAGTCATCGGTAAATATAGTAGAGAGCTCCGATTATCCGGAATGCTGTAGAATTCAGTAAGAATTTATCCTAGTGTGTGTACAGTGTGATAGGTTTTTGATCTGATAATTCGAGATTAGTTCGTATGATTATAGTTCTACTGTACTAAATATGTTTTGCGACATAACAGTGCCTTTTTATTTAAATTTTACGTCGTCTTTACACTTTTATTATATTTCTTATATACATTAGTACTCATCCATTACATTGATACATAAATTAAATATATATATATATATATATATATATATATATGTATAATAAATACATAAATCAAATATATGTAATAAATATATAAATATATAAAATAACGATATACCTGTACAAAAGATATAAACGTATATATATTATAATATATATAATAATATAATAATATATATATATATAATATAATATTGTAATTATAATATATATAATATATTATAACGTATATAAATTATAATTAGGTCGCAGAACTTCATGCATTCGCAGCGTATAAAATAAAACAACTGATTCTCTAATCAAGCACCCCTTCAGTATATTTTGAATATCCTGGAACTGCTCATGGAAAATAGAATTTGATTTCATCGCGATCACTTTGGAATTACCTAAAACAGTGATTCTTTCAGACAAAACCCGCGCCGATTCCCGAACCCAAAACAAAGTCGAAACCATCAAAGAAATCGGAACCAAAGGATAAGAAAGCCGAACCCACTCGCGCGAAAAGGATTCGTGTGAGGCGAGTGAAATCTAGAGAATTGTACTCGGGATCGGTTTATATAGACTGTGATTGCTATCATCGAAACGGATTGCAACACGATTGCCCGCGTACTTCTTGCGGTGGTGAGTGTGTTTTGTAGTAAATTCAATTAAATGTTTCGCTCGGAACAATGTCCGATCGTATTGTAGGAACGAGAAACATAAAACTGAAAGTTACGCAATATTTTAGATCGAGTCGAATGAATTTTCTCGATCTTCATTCACATTTTCACAAACAAGAGAAACTGTGCAGTTATGAAATGGTTTCAGTAGATGAAAACACAATATATGTTAATCTGTAATTTTTAAATGATTTCAGGAAAATGAGAAATAAAATCTGTGTTAACCTGAACATTTTTAATAATTGTAGTAAATGGAAGACGATATTTGTGTTACATTGAAAATCTTAAATGGTTCCAGTAAATCAAAAGCAAAATTTGTGTCAAGAGTTGAAATTTTTAAACGATTTCAGTAAATGAAAAATAAAATCTATGTTAAACTGGTAAATTATTCTAGTAAATAAAAAAATGAGATCTGTGTTAAACTGAAATTTCTAAATTATTTTAGTAAACGAAGAATAAAATCTGTGTTAAACTGAAAATTTTTAATGATTGTAATAAATGAAAAACCACAAAATTATATTAAACCGAAAATTTTAAATGATGCAAATGAAAACAAAATCTCTGTTAAATTATACTGAACTTTCTGTAAATGTACAAAATCTGAATTCCAATTATTACATAATCATTAGTAAAAAGTATTTGTATTTACAAATGCACTAAAGATTTTGACGTCTATGAAACCGTAAAATGATGTTTATTATAATAATGTGATTATGGAGCTTATAACGATCGATTTTAAAGAACCCCAGTTTCGTGAATCGGTTCACAGAAAGTTCCATTACCATGGAAATCTACGATCTAGCAATTGCAAATAAAACTTCGTCCATATTGGCTGCAGGTCGTCCACCGTGCCTAGTGAAGCCTTGGCCCGAATGCGATCTGGGAGTGTATTTCATGGACAAATGGGAAAAGTACTACGACCATTTAGACACGATACCACCCACCTCGTTTTGCGGGTCGAAGGAAGCTTGGCAAGCGATTCTCGAGGAGGAGAAACGAAAACGAGCGGGGGATAAATGTCGTGAGGAACTGTTACCGCAGAATAATGAGACTGGGGATGGCAAACAGCCCGCAAAAATTGTTCATTCCAAGAAACTAGAGGACACCGTGTGCGAGTGTTCAGAGAGACCAGATGGAATCGCGGAAGAATACGTGATGATACCCATAAAAGTGAATTCCAAGGAGTCGCAAAGTGTTAAGAATGATAAATCGTCCGGTTTTTGTGACAGTAAGTGTAGCGCGAGTGTGAGAACGGAAAGCTGAACATTATTATAGTAATTTTTCTTGTAAAATTACTTCTATTTGCTAGAGGATATGAAATTGAATTAGACATGTTTCCGTGAATGTTCCTATATCATTATGTCACCCGAAGTGACTAATAAAATTGCAATACACAGCAGTGCAAGAATAACAGATCTGTAAATTAAAAAGAATTATATATAAATGAAGTTTGTACTTTCCGTTTCTATTAAAAAGCTACTCGAAAGTCCAGCTGCGTTGAAAGTTGTAAATCAATTGTGCAGCGATCTCATTTCAGAATAATTTATTTAATACAGACACGTTGTTAGAATAAAGGTGATAGATGTTTAATTATGGGGACAAGGACGAAAGACTTCAGTAACCATAAATAAGTAAATTTTCTATGTCTTCAAATCCTTAATTATTATTTATATATTCCTTATTATTTTCAGCGAATCGGTTCGTCCGTAAATAGACTGCAGAATTGATATGTAAAATCAAAATTGTCTGTATTAATTGCGAAATACAGAAGCAACGTATGAATTCATTTCTTATCTTAATAATTTTAATTAGTTGAAAGCAATATGTATACAGTATTTTTAAATAGTTTATAAAGGTTTTCAACGTTTTGTATTTGATCTGTTTATTTTTACTATAAATGCATACAATTCGCAGTCTATGCATAAAAGACAGTTCGCAATGATACATACGAATTCACGATTACCCAACGAACGAAACAAACATAAGCCCTTGTCGCGATGATTAGGTGAAAAGAAATAACTGGATATTTACGAGCGAGCAAACACCGTTCTAATAGGATTTCGAGCAATTCGTATGCGACGTAGGGCGAATCATTCGCGGCTATTTGCGTTTTGTGATTCTTTCCACGTTGGAAACTCACCACTAAAAGAAACAAATGAAACGTGCGTGTGTACCGGAAGTCGTGGTACATAACCGCGACTACGCTAAGAATACTGTTTTATTTCCGGCCTCGGAAAAATGGGAGCCCAAAATATCTCGTATATCTGCTTCGGGGGCGAAGTCGAAATTAAATTTGGGTTACGCCCGTAATATTCCCAATGTTTCTCCCTGGTCTAAACGAAAGTTCTTATCAGCTAGATATTTTTTCATGAACATGAGAATTTTCATTCTTGTTTATTGTTTTATGAAACAACATGCGTAACATTGATTAAGCCACATAAAATTGATTAAGCAGAGCAGACTCCACTAAAGACAACACTAATTTCTACTCTAATGGAATTACTTGTTGAATTTTTATTTTTGACGAATTTTGTGTTCATTTATCATACTTTGGTGAAACATAGTTTTAACTTTACAGAAATTTAAAGACAACTTTACATAAAGGACTGTAATCCATTCAATGTTTAGCCTGTGTACGTGACACGGTCGAGAACTGCATTCGTTAATTTGTGTTATTTATGACAAATCTCAGCTACTATGACATTTATGTGATTTGTAAATATGAATCTAATATATGGTATCCATATAATACTGATAATATAATATCCATATAATATAATAAAAATCATCAAAATAAAAAGTATATATACAGTTAATGACAAAATTGAACGCACAGCTTTTAAAACGTAATAACTTTCTTAAAACTGGACTAAGCGACTAGAATTTTTTTTAAATAGTGACGGGACTAGTCTATTAGAAGATGATCAAAATACTTTTTTTAAATTTTGCTATTACTTGGAATGACAAAAAGAAATAAAAAGCGAGAGTTTTTTAACTTTTTTATCTGAGCCTATAACAGAAATTTAAAAAATGCGGTAACTTATATGCATGATGAAAATTTTATCGAAATCGGTTGATGTTATGATGAGTTACAACAAATTAGAGATGGCAAAACTCGCAGTTTTATTACGATTTATTATATATATAATAAATCGAAATAAAACTGTGAGTTTTGCCATCTCTAATTTATATATATATATATTATTATTATAACCGATTTCGATGAAATTTTCAGCACGCATGTAAGTTACCGAGATCTACGAACGCACTTTTTAAATTTTTGTTACAAGCTAAGATAAAAAAGTTAAAAACAAGAGCTTCTTTTGTCATCCCAAGTAATAGCAAAATTAGTCTCTCCATCATCTAAAAAAAATTCATGTCACTCAGTTCTAAAACAATTATTGCTTCTAAAAAGCAATAATATGCTCAATTTTGTTAGTAACTGTATATTTCTTCCAATACCTTTTCATTTTAGTCAACACCGAAAGGGTGAGAACGACAAATAATAGTGTTCCTCGACAAATCATTTTATACAATCGCCACTACAAAATCAGGCATTTCAATTGCAAAACGAACGGAGAAATTTGTTCTGAAATATTAAAATGAAGTAAATATTTGGTAAACAGTTGGTAAACGCACTTATTCAAAACTGAACTGTAATGCGTATGTTAAATTATATGCAATATTTAGAAACACTTATTTCATTGCTCTGCAATGTTCACTTGGGTTTGCGAGTCGTAGAAATAAGTTCCACTGGATTTTACAAGGCAGTCTGAGAAAGCAGAGATTTACATGAAAATCCGCAAATCTCTTTATATCGTTGCCGCATCAACTAAAGCAGATAGAGAGGCCGACGAGTCTCGGACCCGGACAGAAATGATCTCGAGGGAAGCTCCGCGGCTGCCATATAATATTCGTAAGTCTAATCCCTTTTAGAGAGACAGTACGCGACTTTCAGGCGGTTTAAAAACAGCCTACGACGTGGATTCGCCGGCTCGGTCCCGCGGATTAAGAGGAACGCACGTGCGGCGGCGCCGGAAATAACGGAGCGTGATCCGTGCTCGTGAGCGAACGACTTCCGGTGCCCGCGGCCAGCCGCCATTTGCATCCAGCATTTGCATCGCGGCGACGGTATCTGAATAAAAACGGGAACCACTTTGTTCCGTCCGGAGCGAATTGTTTGTCTTCTTAACGTCGGGCTTGTTCGTTCACCCCGAGCCAATCAATGGCCTTCGACGTAACTTGAATCGTTCTCGTGGCAGAGAAGTTGGGCCTTGCTGAAAAGTATCGTGCCAAAATAGGGTAAAAGAAATTTGGAACCTGGAAGCTGAAAGATTCTTACAAGGGAACTCTGTTCAGAACCGACTAAAATAATATTTTAAATGACAAATAGTAAATAGATATTTCATTTTAGATCATGCATGTATTTTTGAGAATAAAATATTTTTCATTTGCTCGTAAGAATGTAAAAAATAAAATATTTTGTTCGTTGTAAACAATTTTTCAGATATTATTTCATGTAGCGTTCTCTTTGATTAATTTCTTATCATCGAATAAAATATTTTTATTTCACTAAGTCATGGTGGAAAATATAATTATTTTGGTAATCTAAAACGAACGAAGTACTTTTCCTCTGTCTATTATAAACATATGTTACCGTGAATGACCGAAATTGGAGAATGTCGACTTTCACCGGTGAATGTCAACAGATACCAAATACGTCTGTGAAAGATCGAATATTTCATTACATTGTTGTACATTCGGACCCTCTCCGGTATGTGTCGACAATCACAGATATGCTCTGGTGGAGGTCCAAAACCTGTCATTGCAAAAGGAAGTGTTCCACAAATAAATGCAGTTGTAAAAACAAGGGACTCTTGTGCAATTCAAAGTGTCATAATAGTTTAAGTTGTTGCAATAAATAAGATTTGAATCACATAAGTAAGTAATTTTTTTATTACTATTACTTTCTTTTCTCATGTAGAATGTACCGTGTATTTTAAATTCTTGGTCATTCCTTTCAGAAAGAGAGGCGAAAAAGTTACGTCACCCTTGTGGCGTTTTATAGCGACTGAATTACGGAGAAGAAAATATAAATCTCCAACATGTTCAACATTCGCCATTAGTGCATGGTGAATGTCAACATTTACCGATGTAAGTCAGAAATAAGGGTATTTAGCAAATATTTCGGACATACACCAAGCGACTATGTGAATGTTGACATTCACCGGTGAAAGTCGACATTCTCCAGATTTCGGTGTTTCACTGTAACACATACATTCAATATAGTTTTTCAACAAATATACTTTTGAAGACAACAAATTTCCTTTGCAAATATGATGATCCCATTCGGTACCTCGTTTTACGTTACATTAATCATTTTCACAATTTAATTTCAGCTTGAGAACCGTGGGAAGTATTTCTGTTTTGTGGTTTATGTTGATAAAATAAGAAATATTTTAATTTATGTTTTGTATTATCAAAATTAAATATTGATTTTCATGCTTCAGCTGTGTATTATCGAAATCAAATATCTTATTTACCGAAATTTTACGTCCTATTTGAAGTACTAAATACAATTTCCGAGTTACTCGACAAAATGTCCTAAAACTCTAACAGAGACCACGTGTTTGGAACCCCGTGTTTTTTTCGTACCTTTACTAAGTTCCGAAACCTAGTTCCCAAAATATCCATGCAGGACCTCTACCAAGGATTTCCCGGCGTGCCTTTTCTCGTCCCGAAAGAAAAACAAGATTGTATTAGTGACGATACGTGTCGGGTCTGTAGAAACACAGCGAAGGGAGAGTAAGAGCGAGTGAGAGAGAGAGAGAGAGAGAGAGAGAGAGAGAGAGAGAGAGAGAGAGAGAGAGAGAGAGAGAGTATTCACTCGGGGACAAATTTAAACCTAGAAGAACTTTCTCCCTGTATAGAGTCAGGCTAAACGAACAATGAAATAAAGTCGAAGCAGAGAGCGCGGAGGACGAAGGAGGACATCGAACGATTCGTGAGGGAGGAAGACAAAAGAGTGGCGCATGCTGGAGGACAGGCTTAGGGTACATTCCAAGTGATAGGGAGGAAGAGTCCAAGGGAGAAACCGAGAAGAGACGAGGCGATCCGTCGCTGGGGGGAAAGAGACGATAAAAACGAGGAAGAATGTTTGCCGTGGGATCGAACCGGAGGATAAAGTGGATAGAAGGCGGAAGATCTAATTTTTGTATCGAACGGACACGAGATATCGTTGGCTCATGGCGTCCGGAGACTCGTCGTCGCGGGACACTATAATTTTATGAACTACGTTGTGCCGTGGCCATGCTGTATCTGATGCTTCGGCTAGTTTATCGTTATTAACTTTTCTGGTCTTCCGGGCGCACGGCTACGCAAAAGTGCACCGATGCTTTCGCCTTTTTCCAGATAAATATTTCGTTATTTATAGCTACCAACGTCGGAGCGTGTTGTTGTACAGTAAATTCAGCCCAATTGACCCTTAGCTTGTACACAAGAATGGACAATTTCGGGAAAGGAGGTACAATTGTTCGAAGCTCGATATCAAGGCTCGAATAATCGTATCTCCTCTTACCAAATCTATATGTACAAGCTGAGGGTCAATTAGGGAGAATTTACTATATTTTGCTCCTCTTCGATAATCATTTACGTAGATAAAGTAAATTCTCCCCAATTATCTTTCAGCTTGTAAACAAAAATCGAGAATTCGGCAAGAGAAGATATGATTATTCGAGCTCGCGGCTAGTTTTTATAGTCGCCAATTGCCAACAATTATAAAAGTGAGGCTGGAATAATCGTATCTCCTCATCCCAAATTGTTCATTTTTGTCTACAAACTGAGAGACAATTGCAGAGAATTTATTGTATATAAGAAGTGCGGTCTCTGTTTAGCCTGTTGTCTATCTTTTTATACATATTGTATGATCTCTGCCTTGTCTGTTTTATATAATAATTATATTATAATATATATTGTAAATCTCCTATGAGATTTCAATATTCGAAAAAAAAGCCTTCATAGTTATTGTGTAGGTATGAATATTCCTATTGTTCATGGTTACAGTTGTAGTAAAAATATTCGTAGTTGTACGCAATATTTTCTCAAATGTATAGAAAAAAGGCTAGTTTCGCATAAAATAGTCCTTCTCTTTGTTGAATAGTGGTTGTGAAATATGTAACGATATTGGGGAAGTTAAGTGTAGCATATATTGTATTAGACATTGACAACATCAATTTTTTATAAACATTATTTATCTCTCTTACTTAATTTCGTTAGAAGTGCGAATTCATTATTGCGATGGTGCTTTAAAAATTAGATCTTGAATACATAAAGATAAAAGTCGAACGATGTATGAAAAAGCGTGTCCCAATAATTTTACCACGAAATTGTAAACCTATTGGCTGCTTGTAAATGACAAAATTACAAACTCCACGATTTTACTAAATTATACAAACATTTGAAGTGTATCAAAACTTGTGTGAAGTATCAAAGAATGCATTCACAATGCATTTTTACACGAAACTGTACCATATCGAGTGCTTATAAACTGTGGATTTTTATGCTAAACAAACGTTTTCTGAATTAATTGCAAAAAATAGAAAAATCGATAACAGTTTTATTCTTGTTTCAATCATTTCAACGGATCAAAAATAATACACCGACATTTCTCAGTTATTTCAAGCTTACTATTCTTCAGAATCGCAACTACTCAATTTTGTCATAAATGCATAGAATCCGTTGTCAACTTACAAACGACAAGGTTGCAAACTCCACAAGTTCGCTAAACCATAAAAACGTTCTAACTGTCTCAAAACTCGTCCAAGCTCTATGAAACATTGCATTCCCATAATCTTCGCAAGAAATTACAATTGCTCGAGAACATCGAACCCGCTGTATCACCAATGTTACATTTCTCGAATCCGTTGCGAAGTTTTAGCTATGAGCAATCAACCGCAGAGCACGGACCATAAAAGCATCCGTTTCCAACGTTCTTGCTACAACGTTCGCCGTCGAGAACGTTGTCATAAGTACAAACGTTTACGATCCGTCCAGATCGTGTTTTTGTTTGGCTGGTGCAGCTTATCCGGCGAACGTTATCGCGTCAATTGTACGGGGAGAGGTTTCGACAAGTTGATGCGACTCGACAGGGAACGTATAAATACTCGTCGGTGTACGTGCAACGATTTTGCTAAGGTAACTGTTTATGTAATTTAAGATACGTGCAACCGTTACCGATCAGTTTTTGCGGTCGTACGCGAGCCGGTACGAAATTTAACGCTACGTTCCTGGGACAAGGGAGAACGAGACACGGGGCCCGGCCAAACGAGCAGAAAAGAGAACGAAAAAGCAAGGGAGCTAGCCCCGTGTAACCACGCGGGAGAGAATATACAACGCGACTGTCCGACCGCAAAGATGCACCGCTCGGGACGAGCCCCGGTGCAACCGAATGCAACTACGCTCGAGTTGCATCTACTCAACGATTAACGACGGAGAACTACGGCCCGAGCCGCCGAAATTACCGGGACTTTCTACCGTTTACGAGATATAGTTTCTTGGTAGCCTGCCCTGGCGAAATGTGCAGCATCGAATGCACTCAGCGTTTATTGTAAACATTTTTGTGTATTATCTCATATTTATTTTATACTTTATCTCAGATTTTAATCTCGATGTAAAGAAACGAACATTGTTTTCGTTTGCAAATTACACGCGATGAACTCTTTATTAGACGCCCGTTCGACCACTGACGTTCAAAGAGTTATTCAATCATTGCCATTATTCGATCATTACTCAATTATACGATTTTCTGTAATGTTGACATTCTACTGAACAAACGTTACCTTATCTTTAATAATAGGCTGTTATTATTTCTTAAATATTTGATCGTAAACCATAAGGGAGTAATAATTAATTAGGCAATCAACATTAACCAGAGTTTTATTTGGATAACATTTAGATATAAAGTTTTATTCGAATGTTTCGAACAAATCTTCGAATAACTAACAAGATGTTATTCGAATAAAATTATATTCGAAGAATCTATTCGATTGAAATTGTATTCGAGTCATGCTAAACATTGTCACTAACAGCTAAAATATCATTTTATAAAATATATTCACACCAAATCGATGATAATACTAAGCTCGTTTGGTATCGTTCCATGTTTCCATTTTATCTTACCGAGGAATTAAGAAGCCTGCAACTCCTCCCTGTTACTGCATGCGCAAAAAGGTAGCTAAAATACCGTTCGCTCAATCTTCCGTCCACATTTTAATTAACAAACAAAATATTAGGTCTACCGGAAAGTTCTGTCCGATAGTGTCACTTCAAGTTTCAATCCATATGCACATGTTGATTTGAGACATATATGACTATCTCTCTTTATCGTTGCATTTACACACATGTACTCTCCTACATAAGCTTAAACTATAACCTGTCTGGATATACGGTGAATTTGTGGTTTGAAATGAAGTTAATTACGTTGTAAAAGCTGTATTGCTTTCTTTTGGGAAAAAACGCCATTACTTATTAGCCAACCTAGTATTAGAGTTTCAATATCTAAGTTTGTACTATATTATTATGTCGGTGATTTGATTTATTTTAGTTATTTGTGCATCATGTATCCATTTCTAATTGCATATCACAATTTAAACTTTAGGAAGACTTACAGAAAAACTGTTTCTTCGAGATGAATTCAACAACTTACTGTGTCATAATCTTAAACCTTGAAACATTGTTAAAGTATTAGGTCTACCGGAAAGTTCTGTCCGATAGTGTCACTTCAAGTTTCAATCCATATGCACATGTTGATTTGAGACATATATGACTATCTCTCTTTATCGTTGCATTTACACACATGTACTCTCCTAAATAAACTGAAACAAAGGTGTCTCATGTCATTATTAAATGAGACGCGATCGTGAAAACATGGCTACCGATGATAATGCCAGACCACATGCTGTTTTGGCGACTCGTCAGAAAATCGCAGAGCTAGGCTGGGAAATTCTGTCACGTCCACCATACTTCCCAGACCTAGCACCCTCCGATTATCGCTTGTTTCTCTCTTTGCAAAACTTTTTACAGGAAAAAAAATCAAAACTGAAGCCGATGTCAAGCAAGCACTAGTTGAGTTCTTCGCCTCTAAAAATAAATCATTTTTGTAAAAATGGCATTTACAAGTTGCCATCACGCTGGCAAGAAGTCATAAGTAACGATGGAAAGTATATTCTACAATAAATATTATTAAATCTATGAAAATTGCGTTATATTTCAATTCAAAAACGGACAGAACTTTCCGGTAGACCTAACACTTTCCGCTGATAATAAATTTTACCGTAGAACAGGCAACAGAAGGAATTTCTTTAATCAAGTAAAGAATTCCGGGGGACGTAAGTTGAACGAAAAACCAACAATTTTGTTCGCGAATCCCACGGACGCGGCGGGCGCGCCGCAGGATTAAATTTTCTCCGTATTTCACAAAGGGTGGGTTGTTGGGTTTAATAAAATATTTAGCTGCGGAGAGTGTCGTCAAAGCGAACGGTCGCGGCGAACGTATTAAATTCGCCCATTCTCTGATAAAAAAAAAAGAAAAAAGAAAATAAAAGAGGGTCAACGTTCCGGAACGCACGTTCAAGTTTAAACAAAGCCAGGAATACTGGAAACCAGGAGGATGGCTGGGCAACGTGTGGCGAACAGACGTGGGAAAGGCGTGAGATTTGAAAGGGAGAGGACGAGCATGGTGTGAAGCGATGTGGCAACGTGACGGGGCAGCCTCCAGTAACGACAAATTAAAATTCTCTGTCTCGTTTGCATAGCTGAACTTGGAAATACGAGGGCCGAGAGGCGCCCGTCGTCGTGACATTATTGAGAGACCTTCCACGCACTCGCCAATTAATTCTTGGGCTGGAAAACTCGCGCGTTATTCGACGCGAGAAGAAGTTATGCGACGCTGTTCTCCTAATCACGTGATAGTTTCTATTCGCATTCAAACGCAGCTTCCGCGAAAGCTTTGGAAACATTTTTCTGTGAATTTTGATCGGTGTAGATATTTTGTGTTTCAGCTATTTTTGTATAGCGACTCGCATGGTTATAAACTAAAGCCTCTAAAAATATTATGATACCAATTAAGCTTTTGCACTCGAGCGGTGATTCTGAATATAATTTGTGCATCATCAATTTGTTTTACATTTAAAGTAAAACTGCTAAAAGAGTAACTGTAGTATGAGACCTAATTTCGTATGCACAAAATGCACTGAGTCACGTAAAATGGAAATACTGTAAGTCAGGAAAACTGTTTTGAGTTTAGGGTTAAAGTCGTTTCGAATCCAAAGTCCAAATCATCGATAATAGGATGACTTGGTCGGTGAATGAATAGAACTGAAAACGATTTTAACGTCGTTTGATAGGAATCTAAAAATAGATGAACATTTTTAAGAGTGTAATATATAAGATCCAAATGTCACTTGATCGAATCAATCAATTTTTACAAAATGACATCTGCAGGACATCTGTAGGTGAACAGAGTGTTCCGAAAATGTCTCGTAATACGGAAATAGGGAATAGCTGAGGTCATTCTAAGTAACTTTTTCCTTGGCAAAAATGCAGTCTGCGGCTTTGTTTGCGAGTTATTAACGAAAAACACTGACCAATGAGATGATATGTCAATGTGATAAGAGTATCATAAATCTTACTTTTTCATACAGTAAAGTAAATGTTCTTTCATTGTGGTGTGTTTATTTATTCAACATATCACCCTAAATATATGAGCCGTTTATTTTGAAAGTGGCATAAGTCACTTTGTTTTTAAGTCGATATATTTAAGGGTTTGCGTTTTAACACGTTTAAAAAAATATGGATGCTAACTTTCGAGAAGATTTACCTGTATTTGTTATCTCAGGATACTGATATTTTTCTCAGTATAAATAATTTCGTATAAACATTAAAAAATCACCACTTTTCATTGCGGTAAAGTGACTTATACTACTTTCAAAATAAACGGCTCATATTTTTGTATAGTGACAAGCATAGTCATCGACTAAAGTTTCTGAAAACACTATGGCGTTAAAATGATTCATCTGTAAATTGAAGAATCAAGTAATGTAAATAGATATATTACATTTGAGTTTCCTATGTATAGTGACACACACACACACACACACACACACACACACACACACACACACACACACACAAACACACAGTTATAAAGTAAAGCTTCTGGCATGTTATTTAAATTTATTATTATTATTTATTTATTATTATTTATTATTATTATTATTTATTTATTATTATTTATTTATTTATTTATATTTCTAACAAAAGATCAGCTATCCATTTCAGTTAATAAGTCGGATTTTTCCGGGGAATTAAAAAAGTTGAATAGGTGATACAATAGCTCCTTAAGCACAATAGTTAGTGAAAGAATGGAAAAATTACGCGCGTTTGAGGGAAATATGCTTGATATCCACGCATCTATTGGATAATCTCACTTTTGTTCTCCCGAATGATGTAACGTTTCTATGCATACAATTGTCCTCATTTCCCATGAAAACTGATGCAATTTAGTCAGAGAAATAATTCGCAATCTAACACTTTCAGTGGTTAGTAGGGTAACGCGTAATGCAAGGTTTAAAGAGCTTCGTGTTACGATGTACGTTTTCGGTGCGTGACGATGGTTACTTTCGCTTTAAGTAACCAATATTTTAATCGGTTAATATTCAGGTGAGAAAAGTAAAAATATAGGTCGTGAAGAGAAAGGGAAACTTTAGAATGAAATTTAGCGTTCGAGTTTATATGTTAATCGCGTATCTCAGACGCTTAATGAAGGAAAGTTTTCTCGAAAGTTATTGGAGGAGTTAGACCCCTGACACTTTTTCTTTTCTAAGGAGAAAATTAATTCTTAAACACGAAAATTTGTGGATTCAATTTATTGACGTGAACGACGTTGGTATGTCTTATTATATTATTAACTTACGCAATCAAAGAAACAATTACACAGGATCGTACTATATTTAGGTTTGTATAATGCATAATAAAATTTCAATACTGATAATAAATATTGTATCTAGTGAACGAATGCCTATCAATTTTACTAAATTACAAAATTTTAAATTTTCCAATGTTAGGTTGTTAATAGACTGAATTTTATACATTCGTGAGAAAAATAAGTAGATACAATCTACAATAGGAGATGAATTTTGAAAAAATATCGATGTACTGTTATCATCTAGTTAAAATGAATAATGGAAGATCAAAATGGTGTATATCTAGCTATGATGTCTTGAAATCAAGGTATTATATCAATTAATAATATAATATATATATATATATAAAATGTAATAATAATAATAATATATAATATTATTATTATATAATAGCAATAATAATAATATTATATATTATTATATTAATAGAAACTGATATACATATCAGTTTCTATTTTGCATAAAAATGAAGTCTAATTATTAAGTGTCTTCAGAAATTGAGTAATCCATATTGATAATCTCACTTAGACGTGTGAATAAGCTTAAAACCACTAACAAACTGAGAAATGCAAAAAACCAGCAGGATTAAACAAACAAATTCGTATCGTTGTTATCTCTACAGCAAACGAGCAATTAAAAAAAAGATTGATCTAACTGCGATATTTTGATGATGAAAAAGCAGCGAAAGCTTAGAAAATAATATTATCCTAGTATAGAGGTTCAGCTCGATTTTCGCGTAGATGATTTTAGGATCGCTCGAATGGCTAGATCCGTGTGCAGTCAACGCGGTGGAAAATAATTTCCGTGAAAATCACCGTGTTGCGTTAGAAAGTAATGAGTACATCGGGAGGGGCGAGAAGTCGATGGGTGGAATGGAGCATAGCGTGAAAAGAGCTTAAGTGGCCTTTAAATGGAAATTGATTTGCTTGCGTAAGAAGAGAAGACTGAGGTGAAGAATACGGTATCACCTTGCGCGGTCAACGATCCGACGAATGGAACGCCTTATACGATCGACCATGATCTTCTCCTCCACCTTGTAGGGGGTGTACGACCATTAATGGCCGTTCATACGCAGGACTGGCGCAAGCATAGACGTAGACTCGGACGTGTGACGTTTAACGGACGCAGACGTTTCTCAGTGTGTATATTTCTGTTGGATTGGACGTAGAAACGCTAAATGTAAACAGGATTGCATTGCTGGTTCTATTTATTGCGCTGTCAGAAATTTATATCTTCGGTAAAGTAATCAATCAGAAATGAAATACGAATTTGTCTCTTGCACCGAAAAAATTATTCAATGTTTAGGAAATAAACAAAATTTTATTGAACTCCACACTATTTTACTATATCATGTACAAAATGCATTTGAAAATTTCCACAAGAATAATTAGTTGGACTATATTATGTACAAACGTTCTTTTGAAATAGGATATGATAAATAGTTATCATTTTTGGCATAAATAGACTCTGGATCTGAATGGAAAATAAAAAAATTGTTAATATCAATTGCAAGAAATAGAAACTACACAGAAATTTATTGCATCCATCAATGAGTTTAATAAGTTAAAATTAATTAATTGACATTTTTAAACATTTTTAATCCGTCAACTGCATTAATATAAATAAACTATATCAATATATTATTATATTAATATATATAATATATATAATACTATATAATATATATAATATTATATAATACTATATATTATATATATAATACTATATTAATATAAAAACACAAATCATGATACAGAATTTATTTTAAATTGTTATCAAGCAACTATTCAATCAATCATTAACATTGCCATAAAAATGATTGGATTTTGGGTTCGTGAGAGACCCCAAATGAAAAGTGCAAAAAGATGTGTCAATCTAATTCTAAGCGAACCATTCGTTCTATTTTATGTTCACCTAATGTGTAAAAATAAAACTTTGATGCAGTCAAGGGTTAATTGCGACATTTTGGTCGAAATAAACGCGGTTCCATGGACAGACACGTTTTATCT